>NC_069503.1:642432862-642732862 GCF_027579735.1 Bombina bombina
TGATTGGCTGAGTCAGTGATTAGCTCATCATGGAGGCGGTTTTGAGAACCGCCTCCAATGGAGCTACTATGAGTGCCGTGCAAGTCACCAGTGGGTGGTGCAGCTCTTAGTGAGCAGAGAATTTGTATTTTAGATCCATGTTGCGCAATTAATGGAGAGCAGCGGACAGGCTCACTGCCTCCTAATTGCGCAACAATGGATGATGATGCTATGTAGTATGATCATGAATTTGGCTGCTGAAAGCGAAGTAAAATATAATAATTATGCTGTGGGTAAAATCACCATGGGGGGGGGGGGGTACCCTGGGTGCGGGGGTGGCCGTGGCCCAAAAAAATAAGAATTTTTATTTTATTTTTATTTTTAATAAATATTATTTGTGAAATCTTTTTTCCCTGATTGGACAGGGGAGGCACTGCCTCCCCTGCCTCCTATGACTGCACATCACTGAATGAACATAATTAGCAAAATATATAGCTTACATTTATGATATTAAAGATCATCTGCTTGGCAGAAGGTAATAGCTATAATATGCTATAAATCAGATGAAAACACATTCACTGTAGTGTGAATTCAACATTTACAAAATAAAAGTAAGATTTGATCAATAATAATCTAATATGAGGGGGCGCACACTATACAGGAAATATCAGAAGTCTGACCTATCAGACTTGGATAGGTCAGAAGTGGATTGGACTGCACTTGCATACCTCACTGGAGCCAGGAGAGGGTTTGCTGGTACACCCCAAGTTACCAGTTTGTTCCTACTAGTACATAAGTGTACTTTCACCAAATGTGAGTATAAATTTGGCTTGAATATCCATTTGCTAATATCTGAATATGCTGATACACACATGTTGCGCCCCTCTAGTTTATGTTTTCTTCATAGATTTGATCAATAGAATAAAATGTAAATTTTAGTTAAAAGATAAGCACTTTATAGGGCTGTCTCTAACTATATAGTTTTTGTGATAGTGGCCATATCTGTCACGTCGCTCCATCTCAGCGGCGGCTCAGCGTTTCCTTCCCATGGCCGTTGCCATGGTTGCTGTTATTGTTGTGGCGATGATGTCATTGCCACATGCCGTCTCCTTCCTCTGATGCCACTCACCGGTCTGCTGGCGTGAATCTGCACCTATGTAAGTCTCACCTCACTTCCTATACCTTGCCCAAGTATAGGTGTAACTATTTGTGCTCCTGGGTGCTGATTGTTATGGAATTGCTGGATTGCTGGATTGCTTTATCGTTATTATTATTATTATCGGTTATTTGTAGAGCGCCAACAGATTCCGCAGCACTATTAACAAAGGCGGAGTACAAAAAAACAGTTATAGGGATCAAATGGGTAGAGGGCCCTGCCAAGAGTTGCACTGTTGTAGTCAGCTCTTGAGAAGGTGATCAACAAACAGCTGGACTCTTAAGCTTACATGCTAGGGGGGTTCAGGGGATAGCAATGGAGGAGAGGAACTGGTATAAAGTAAGGTTAACGTAGGTTGTATGCATCCCTGAACAGTAGAGTCTTTAGGGAGCACTTGAAGCTTTTAAAACTAGAAGAGAGTCTTGTGGAGCGAGGCAGAGAGTTCCACAAGATGGGAGCCAGTCTGGAGAAGTCCTGTAAATGGGAGTGTGATGAGGTGACAAGAGAGGAGGAGAGTAGGAGGTCTTGAGCAGAGCGAAGGGGACGGGAAGGAGAGTATCTGGAGACAAGATCTGAGATATAGGGGGGAGCAGTGCAGTTGAGGGCTTTGTATGTCAGAGTGAGAATTTTGTGTTTGATCCTAGAGGCATGAGGAAGCCAATGAAGAGATTGGCAGAGAGATGCAGCAGATGAAGAGCTACTTGTAAGGAAGATGAGTCTGGCAGAGGCATTCATTAAGTATTGTAAAGGAGCTAGGCGGTAGGTGGGGAGACCAGAGAGGATAGAGTTGCAGTAATCGAGGCGGGAGAGGATGAGAGAGTGGATTAAAATCTTAGTTGTGTCTTGTGTAAAGAAGTGTCTAATTTTAGAGATGTTTTTAAGGTGGAAGCGGCAGGCTTTAGCCAAAGACTGAATGTGAAGAGTGAAAGAAAGATCTGAGTCAAATGTGACCCCGAGACATTGGGCATGCGGGGTAGGGGTAATGATGGAGTTGTCAACAGTTATAGAGAGATTGGGGGTGGAGAGTTTTGAGGAAGGGGGGAAAATAAGGAGCTCAGTTTTGGAGAGATTTAGCTTGAGGTAGTGAGAGGACATCCAGTTGGAGATGTGAGAAAGACAGTTAGTGACATGGGTTAGCAAGGAATGAGAAAGGTCTGGTGCAGAGAAGTAGATTTGGGTGTTGTCGGCATACAAATGATATTGTAAACCATGGGACTTTATTAGGGAACCTAGTGATGACGTGTAGATTGAGAAGAGAAGGGGACCGAGGACAGAGCCTTGCGGTACTCCGACAGAAAGTGGTGACAGGGCAGAGGAGGCCCCAGAGAAGGCTACACTAAAGGTAGATATAGTATATATAATAATATTTTAAAAGGTGAAAAATTAAAGTGACAATATTTTATCAATTGAAGTTTGTTTAAAAATTGTATAAACTTAAGGTGATTAAATTAGTCCTAAATTCTCTCTACACAGTGTGTACTTAGTGTATTGTGGCAGGGAACTATGTGAATTAAATGTGAAATTTTTAACCTAAAATCCGTGTATTCGTGCTGTTATATCAAAGTGTATATTACCCCTATCTTATTGGGTGTAAGTGAAAAGATGACAGTATAAAAAGTCAGGATACACCATCCAGGATTAATTCCAATTTATTATCTTAAATTTTTTTTTATAATAATAATAAAGTACTTGTTAAAAATTTTAAAACTCCTTTATGATTCAATAAGGCTGTTTACATACTCTTCTAAAATAAACTGTGGGATGTCTCCCAAATACATAAAACAATATATATTAAACCTTGAAATCAGTGTGTATATTGCGTGACAATTACTGAGTTTAAACGTTATTAACAGTGAAACAACAAAGAAGCTAGCTTTGAACCTTTTAAATTGTTATTGTTACTTTGTCTAAGCTAACCTTTGATCTTTACTAAACAGAATTTCAACACTTATCAACCTTTCATTTGTGTGTTAAGATATAGTAAAAGCTCACAACCTTATCTCTACTTTACAGGATTAAACAATTGTTGGTCTTGCAAATCATTTCCTTAAAATATAAGCAGTTCTTATTTTGTACAGTCCGTATCTTTGTATTAAACAGGCTTTTCTGTGTGAGACTGCTCCTAGTGCCTTGCACGCAGTCAGAGTCTTTACATATATCAGCGTATGGTAATGCACATAGAATAGAAATGTTAGTACACACTATTTTGGGGGTTTACTTGCTTTCTTGTAACAGTACTCACAGATCCTTTTGATTTGGGCCACTGTGTTTGTCAGATCGGCTTGTGAATTCTAACTGTAGTCCTTCCCGCTTTGCCGCCTCTGTCCGGCGTCTGACGTCACACTCCCCTAAAGGAGGATACTTTCCCAAGACACCGCTACCTGTGTCTCCGTTAGTAGCTCCGTTGAGAAATGTTTAGAGATGGAACTGCACTTAGTGCTTTGCACGCAGTTCTTTAAGGTGGATTTAAAAGGTGGTAATTTAGAGATCTTGATAAAGCTCTGAACAGAGCAAAACGCGTCGAGCTGGGTGACTTATACACAGACTGAGGAACATTACTAACTACAAAGAAGAATTGTAAATATTCGTATACATAACCCGGGTTGTGCACTTTCCTATTGGCATTGCCATCTCTAAATTACCACCTTTTAAATCCAACTTAAAGAACTGTGTGCAAAGCACTAAGTGCAGTTCCATCTCTAAACATTTCTCAACGGAGCTACTAACAGAGACACAGGTAGCGGTGTCTTGGGAAAGTATCCTCCTTTAGGGGAGTGTGACGTCAGACGCCGGACAGAGGCGGCAAAGCGGGAAGGACTACAGTTAGAATTCACAAGCCGATCTGACAAACACAGCGGCCCAAATCAAAAGGATCTGTGAGTACTGTTACAAGAAAGCAAGTAAACCCCCAAAATAGTGTGTACTAACATTTCTATTCTATGTTCATTACCATACGCTGATATATGTAAAGACTCTGACTGCGTGCAAGGCACTAGGAGCAGTCTCACACAGAAAAGCCTGTTTAATACAAAGATACGGACTGTACAAAATAAGAACTGCTTATATTTTAAGGAAATGATTTGCAAGACCAACAATTGTTTAATCCTGAAAAGTAGAGATAAGGTTGTGAGCTTTTACTATATCTTAACACACAAATGAAAGGTTGATAAGTGTTGAAATTCTGTTTAGTAAAGATCAAAGGTTAGCTTAGACAAAGTAACAATAACAATTTAAAAGGTTCAAAGCTAGCTTCTTTGTTGTTTCACTGTTAATAACGTTTAAACTCAGTAATTGTCACGCAATATACACACTGATTGCAAGGTTTAATATATATTGTTTTATGTATTTGGGAGACGTCTCACAGTTTATTTTAGAAGAGTATGTAAACAGCCTTATTGAATCATAAAGGAGTTTTAAAATTTTTAACAAGTACTTTATTATTATTATTATAAAAAAAAATTTAAGATAATAAATTGAAATTAATCCTGGATGGTGTATCCTGACTTTTTATACTGTCATCTTTTCACTTACACCCGATAGGGGTAATATACACTTTGATATAACAGCACAAATACACGGATTTTAGGTTAAAAAATTCACATTTAATTCACATAGTTCCCTGCCACAATACACTAAGTACACACTGTGTAGAGAGAATTTAGGAATAATTTAATCACCTTAAGTTTATATAATTTTTAAACAAACTTCAATTGATAAAATATTGTCACTTTAATTTTTCACCTTTTAAAATATTATTATATATACTATATCACTATATTAGGAAAATACAAGGTTATATAGCCACGTACGATCCCTTAAGCTGGAAACAACGCCCCTATATACCTCCCTATCTAGACAATCTCACTTATAAGACCGAAGGATCTTATATCAATAGGGTGTTTGGGATCTTTTATAGTTCCAGCGCTCTACTCATTCACACCAATAAAATATACTAAAGGTACGGTTTGACAGGTAGGAAGAGAGCCACGAGAGGGCTGTGTCAAATATGCCGAAGGATTGGAGGGTTTGGAGCAAGAGAGGGTGGTCAACAGTGTCAAAGGCTGCGGACAGATCAAGGAGAATAAGCAGAGAGAAGTGGCCTTTTGATTTTGCTGTAAGAAGGTCGTTGGTAACCTTAACAATTGCTGTTTCTGTGGAGTGATGGGGACGAAATCCAGATTGCAATGGGTCAAGGAGGGAGTTTATTGTAAGGAAATGGGAAAGGCGTGCATAAGCTAGTTTTTCAAGAAGCTTTGATGCAAGAGGGAGGAGGGAAATAGGGCGGTAGTTGGATGGTGGAGGTAGGATCAAGGGAAGGTTTTTTGAGGATAGGTGTGACCAGTGCATGTTTCAGCGACAAGGGAAATATACCGGTGCTGAAGGAGAGGTTGAAAGTGTGTGTGAGTATAGGGGTAAGGGTGGCAGAGAGGGAGGGGAGTAGCTGTGAGGGGATAGGGTCAAGGGGACAGGTAGTGAGGTGAGAGCGCAGTATAAGTGACGAAACTTCTTCCTCAGTAACAGGGGAGAATGAGCTAAGTTTAAGGTTATGTGGGTTGTGGTTGATTGAGAGCATTTGAGGGGGTGAGAGAATGGAATTATGTTGAGAGCTGATTTCATTTCTGATGGAGTTGATTTTGTTATTGAAGTGGTTGGCAAAGTCTTGAGCTGACAGAGAAGTTGTATTAGGAAATGGGGGAGGGCGGAGAAGAGTATTGAAAGTGGAGAACAAACGTTTTGGGTTTGAAGAAAGATTAGAGATAAGAGTAGAGAAGTAGTGTTGCTTATGGAAATTAAGGGCAGAGTAGTAGGAGTTCAAGATAAATTTGTAGTGTTGAAAATCAGCTGAACTCCTAGATTTTCTCCAGTGCCGCTCAGCAGTACGGGAACATCTGCGTAGGTATCGTGTCAGAGGAGTATGCCAGGGCTGAGGATGAGTGTTTGATTTCCGAGCTATGGTAAGAGGGGCGAGATTGTCAAGGACGGATGTAAGGGTGGAATTATAGTGGCAGATAGATTGGTCAGGGCATGAAAAGGAGGAGAAGGATGAGAGGAGAGGTTTGATGGAATTAGAAAGCTGTTGTTGATCTAATGGCGTAATGCTTCTTTGAAGTTTAGTGTGAGGAGCAGAAGGAGGGAGAGTTGTAGGGAGGGATGATATGTTGCAAGTAAGGAGATGGTGGTCAGAAAGAGGTAAGGGGGAGTTTGTGAAGTTTGAGAGGGTGCATCGATAGCTAAAGATCAGGTCAAGGGAGTGACCATCTTTGTGAGTGGGAGAATCAGTCCATTGTGACAAGCCAAAAGAGGAAGTGAGTTGCAGAAGTTGTTTTGCAGAGGAGGCAGTGGGATTGTCAAGAGGGATGTTGAAGTCACCAAGAATGAGGGAAGGGGTGTCTGAGGAAAGGAAATAAGGTAGCCATGCAGCCAAGTGATCTAGAAATTGAGTTGAGGAGCCAGGAGTACGGTATATGACTGCAACACGTATAGAAAGAGGAGAGAATAAGCTAATCATGTGGGTTTCGAATGAAGAAAATGTGAGGGAAGAGATGGGATGTATTTGTTGAAAGGTGCAATGAGAGGAAAGTAAAATATCTACACTACCTCCTTGTCTATTACCAGACCTAGGAGTGTGGCTGAAGTGGAGACCCCCATGTGACAGAGCAGCAGTGGATGCTGTGTTTAGGGGAGAGAGCCAGGTTTCTGTTAGGGCCAGAAGGTTGAGGGAGCGGGAGATAAAGAGGTCATGTATAGAAGTGAGTTTGTTGCAAACTCTGCCTGTCTGACCACTCTGCCAGTTTAACCCCTGAATTGCTGGATTGCTACCGACTGCAGGGGTCTTTTCAACCAGTGCATACTGCATTTCTGCAATGACCCTCATATGTTTCAGTCTCATCAGTCAAAGTTTACCTTTATAATTTCTTTGTTGAAAGAAAAGGCCCTAGCCTGGGTCTCTCCCTTCTTGGAACAGAGTGCTGATACCTTAATTTCTGCATTATCTTCCGTATTTAGGACTTCTGCTGCAGAGTACTCTCTCTTGAATCTCCATCAGAGCAATAGATCTGTGGCACAGTATGCCATCGAGTTTCGCACCTTAGCACTTGAGACCAGTTGGGATAGCAGTAAAGGCGGCCTTCCGGAGAGGCCTGCATGAACGCATCAAGGATGAGCTTACTTATCCTGATGTTCCCTCTTCCCTGGATGGTTTTATAACACTCTGCATCAGTCTGAATTCTTGCTTTCAGGAAAGAAAAGCTGAGAGAGAACTCCCAGAGTCCTTCCTCCTATCCGTCCACCCAATAGATGGCCCTCTACTCTTCCAGCACCACCAGTTACTTCTGAAGAGGAACCTATGGATCTCTCTTCTCTTAAATCCTCAGAATCTTAAAGACAGAGAAGAAGGAGATTAAGACTGTGCTTCTATTGTGGTTCTAATGCACATCAACTTAAGAATTGTGATATATTGCCGGGAAAAGAGAACAAAAATGGAGGATATCCAAAAACGCCAAATGTATTTATGTATTTAATGTAATGTATTAGAACATCATAGAGTACAAAAAACACAACGTTTCGGGGCTCACCCCTTAATCATGTGTAATACAATCATACAGAAACACCTGTTTAAGTAGCCTCCTGGGATTTTAACCCTTACAATCTTGAATACTTGTTCACATTAAAGTAAACAGCGCCATCTATTGTTACCTCATAGGATGTATCTGTAGAAAAATAAAATAACAAACAGCTAAGAAACCTCTAGTGAACTACCTAATCATAATCAACATCTTAAAAACTGTGAAAAATAACCCTAAATGAGTTTCAATTAATTTATTTCTTTATAGATTCTGTTATTTAATTATTTTAGTTTTTATGAATTTTTAATGAATTGTTTAATTTTTAGAAAAAAAATTGCTTCAAAAATGCACAGTTAATTTGATGTTAGATTAACGTACAAAATCAGCCCTCACTACACTGTATAACAGAACTAACTAGTATTGAAACATCTATAGCAGGCAATGTAATAAAACAACCTATGAGAAAGTATTTAATAAAACACAGACCAATCTATCTCTCTGTTTAACCCCTTTGGCTCCAGGGTATCGAGATGGAAAATCCAAAAGGTTTCCCTTTGTTTCAGCAATAAGTCTCTATTGCCACCCCTTCTAGGTACTTTGATCTGCTCGATCACCTGGAACCGAAACTGGCTAATAGGATGACCTGCCGCTAAAAAATGATGTGCCACAGGGGCTGCCAAATTCTTGCACCTAATATTGCTTTTATGTTCCGTGATGCGATCACGGACTCTCCTAGAGGACTCTCCAATATAGGCCCGCCCACATGGGCATTTGATCATATATACCACATAGCGGATATTACAGGTATAATGCTCTCTATAATTAAATCTGTGCCCTGTAAGTGGATGCAAAAAATATGATCCTTTGATAATAGAATTGCAATTACTGCAACCAAGGCAGGGGAAGCATCCCACATTCTTACTTGTAATATATTGCTGTGTTTGGGTTTTACCAGAGCCAGTGTCAGCCCGAATTAGTATGTCCCTCAAACTTTTGTTCCTTTTATAAGCTGGCATTGGTGGATGGCAAAACTCATCAATCTCCAGATTACATTTGTTCAAAATGTGCCAATGTCTACGGACAATATTAACTATTTGATGGCTTTGTCTTGAATATTCCGACACAAAGATGATCCTAGTCTCCTTACTGTCTTTCTTAACTATCTTGGATTGTTGGATTGTTGATAAGGCTTAAGAAGGGAATCTCTATCCATATTAGCTATAGTCTCCATAGTATTAGAGATCAAATCCCTAGGGTACCCCCTCTCAAGAAATTTCTGTCCCATTTCATGAAGTCTAACAGACACTTTGGACTCATCGGCAACAATACATTTGGCATATTTGGATATCCTCCGTTTTTGTTCCATTTGGCATATTTGGATATCCTCCGTTTTTGTTCTTTTTTGATATTTGCTGGGAGTTTTGGTAGTAACTCCAGGAGAACTGACCAACTGGATAGCTGTGCTGGGTTCAATTTGTGATTTGTTTGTACATGATTAAGGGGTGAGCCCCAAAACGTCGTGTTTTTTGTACTCTGTGATGTTCTAATACATTACATTAAATACATAAATACATTTGGCATATTTGGATATCCTCCGTTTTTGTTCTTTTTTGATATTTGCTGGGAGTTTTGGTAGTAACTCCAGGAGGACTGACCAATTGGATAGCAGTGCTGGGTTCAATTTGTTATACTGCCGGGAAAAGCCAACGCTTAGAGGATAAAAGTGGGATACCTTTAAGCATGGCCACTATTAATTCCCCTCATTCTTCTTGGATCTTGATACCCATTACCCTCACCTTTCTCAGAACTCTGTCCACGTTCTGGCCTTTATTGATTCAGGGGCAGCTGGAAATTTCCTATCTCACCGTTTTATGATTCACGCAGGGTTGCCTCTTCTCCAGAAAAAACAATGTCTAAAAATAACCACTATGGATGACACTCCCCTTGGATCATGTTTAATTCATTTTGAATCAGCACTCCTAATCATGACTGTGGGGGTCCTACATTCTGAACAGTTGCAGTTTGATGTCATCCATTCTCCAGCACAACCAGTTATCCTTGATCTTCCAAAATCCTTAATTGGACTGGACCGAAGGACAGTTGGCCTCCTAGGGTAAATCCTGTTTTCATTCCTGCTTGGCTATGGTTACTCCACCACAACACATTCCTATAACCAGCCCTCTGAGCCCTTCTAACCTTCCCTCAGTATATGTAGACTTTACAGATGTCTTTGAAAAGAAAGCAGCTGATGTGCTTCCACCTCACTGCCCTTATGACTGCAAAATGGACCTCTTTCCTGAAGCCTCACTTCTTAAAGGAAGGACTTATCCACTGTCCAAAGCTGAAACCAAGGCCATGGAGGAATATATCCAAGAGAATTTAGCTAAAGACTTCATTCGCCCTTCCTCCTCTCCTGCCGGGGCTGGGTTATTTTTTGTTGGTAAGAAGGATGGTGGTCTGAGACACTGTATCGACTACAGAGCCCTAAACAACATTACAATCAAGAATCATTATCCTATTCCCTTGATCACTGAATTATATGATTCACTCCAAAAAGCTAGCTACTTTACAAAATTAGATCTTCGTGGGGCGTACAATCTCATTTGCATCTTCCCGGGACATGAGTGGAAGAGTGCCTTCAAAACAAGATCAGGGCATTATGAGTACCTTGTAATGCCTTTTGGGGCTGTGCAATGCCCCTGCTGTCTTTCAACCATTCATCAATTATGTCTTCCGTGACCTCCTTAATTGTACTGTCATCATCTATTTGGATGATATCCTAATATTCTCCGCCACCCTGGAAGAGAATCATAGCATGTGAGACAGGTGCTTCTTCTTCTCAGAGACAATCCTCTGGTAGCCAAATTGGAGAAATGTGAATTTGATCAAGTCCGAATTCAATTTCTTGGATATATCATCTCTAAAAAAGGTTTTGCCATGGATCCCACTAAGCTAACAGCAGTTCTGGAATGGCCTCTGCCCACCACATTGAAGGAGTTACAGAGATTCTTGAGGTTTTCAAACTATTTTCACAAGTTAATAAAGAATTTCTCCAAGATTGTTGCTCCACTCACTGAGCTGACTAAACGGAATAGAGACTGTAAGAATTAACCCCCAGTAGCTGTGGACGCCTTCTCTCATCTGAAGATGGCCTTTTGTACTGCTCCTGTGCTACATCATCCTGACCCTAATTTACAGTTCACCTTAGAGGTTGATGCCTCTGAAATTGGAGCTGGTGCAGTCCTAACCCAAAGAGACCCTTCAACCTCTAAGTTGCATCCTGTGGCCTTTTTCTCTAAGCAGTTTTCTTCTTCAGAAAGGAATTACAATGTGGGAAATTGTGAACTCCTAGCCATCAAGATGGCCCTTACTGAATGGCATCACTGGCTAGAGGGTACTACTAACCCCATTCAGATTCTCACGGATCAAAAGAACCTGACGTATTTAGAGACTGCTCATCGACTCAATCCTCAACAGGCCAGGTGGACCTTATTATTTTCCTGTATCAACTTTATAGTCTCTTACCTTCCTGGGATGAAGAATAAAAAGGCTTATGCGGTTTCCCGTCAGTTTCCTCCGGTGTGGTTGCTCAGCTTAACACCTCTCTTCTTCAAAGACTGCAACAAGCTCAGTCAAGAAAACCTTCTGAAGCCCTTACCGCTCCTGAGATCCTTTATGTTCCTCTAAATCTTTGCTCCCCTGTGCTATCCTGGGCTCATGATAGCAAGCTGTTAGGTCATCTTGGTTTTACAAGAACCTTTAAACTCCTTTCCCAACACTTGTGGTGGCTTACCATGAAGTCAAAATCTCATGATTATGTCAAGGCTTGTCAGACTTGTTCTGTTAATAAGACTCCCTGTTCCCTACCTCATAGCCTACTTCAACCATTGTCCATACCTAAACAAACATGGACACACATAGTCATGGATTTTGCTCATTTTGTACCTAAGTTACTTACAGCCCAAGAATTATCCACTCTTTTTCTGTTACACGTGGTACGGCTCCATCATATACCCGTAAATATCATCTCTGACAGAGGACCTCAATTTATTTCTAACTTTTGGAGGAGCTTTTGCAAATTGCTTGGAACCACTGTTTCTTTATCCTCTGGTTATCACCCCCAGACTAACGGGCAGATGAAGAGAACCAATCTTGATCTTGAAGCTTATCTCAGAACATATGTCAATTCACAACATACTAATTAGTCCGTGTTGTTACCCCTAGCTGAACTAGCTAAGAACACCCATTGGCATTCTTCTCTATGATGCTCTCCTTTCCAGGCCGCAGCTAGGTATCAACCCCATATACACAACAACAGTACAGTGGCACCACTATGGCTAGCTTTCCTACGATTTTAATAGTTTAGAGACTCTCAAGTTTTTTGTCTCAATATATAATTTTAAACAGAAAAGTGGGGCTGTGCAGTATGGGGTTATTGCATACTATTGAGGGAAAGACCCTCTGAACAGACTGCACCAATAGCACTCTTAGCCAGTATATCAAGGAGTATGGAAGAAATGTCCAATAAATACTCCTTGATATACGAATGTCCAATAAATGTTCAGTGATTTTTGATGACATCTATTAATGTTGCTATATAGTGATGTTGCCACCTCATATTTAAAATGATTCATCTATGTTCAGATTTATATATAGCTGTTATTGATATATATTTGTTATGACACTATTTGATATATGTTTTTTGAGCATAGTTACATAGTCGGTATTTTACTTACTATAGTAGAATTATTGTGCCTCGTTTTGGGTAATGACTATTTTGTATGTTTTGACAGGAGACCAGCATTTCTCCTATTGGTTGGGCATCTGACAGGTCTTCCTTACGTCCCTTTGAGAATGTGCGTCAGGGCGTGACACACGCTGATGACCTCATCACCTCTCGACACTGCACGCGGGCCGCGATTGCGGCTCAGCGTCCTGGAGACTTCACTTGTGGTTATTTAAGGTGATGGGTTATTGTAATTGGTATATCGCTTTGTATTTACTGCATTGCTGTATCTGACATTTGACAAAGGGAACGCAATGTTCCCGAAACTTTATGTTTTTTAATGGATTAAATTAAACGCTATATTTTATACTATCACCAGTGAGTGCCTTTTTCATCGTTTTGGATTTTGGATTTTTTGAGAATGCACCCTGGAAGCTGATGGACTATTGGATTATGGAGTGCCTATTCCCCTGACTTTGCTATATATATATATATATATATATATATATACAGGTGGCCCTCGTTTTACAACGGTTCAATTTACACCGTTTCAGAATAACAACCTTTTTTTCCAGTCATGTGACTGCTATTGAAAAACATTGAGAAGTAGTGCATTTATTAAAATAGCCAGTAGGTGGTGCTGTCCGCTTGTGTTGCAGCAAAGCCAAGCAAGCTGAAATTAATCAGTTTAACTAGACCTGAGCTATCGAGCAGATTTCATAGGAACAAGAGCTTCCTGTCTATAAATCAGTCCAGATTGGAATGCATAGGAAGAACTGTTTGCAGAAAAATGCAAGTGAAGTCTGTGTTGTGTGATTATTTTTTTAGGTTTATAATGCTGTTTAGCAAATGTTTTTGTTAATTTAACTTAGTTTAATTATATATTCTGTGTTGTTTGATTATTTTATTAGGTTTATAATGTTGTTTAGCATCTAAAGTCTTCATTTCAAAGCTTTAAAAATAATGTATTAGGTGTTACTTATGACAATTTTGAGAGGGGCCTGGAACCTATCTCCCTCACTTCCCATTGACTTACATTATAAACTGGGTTTCAGTTTACAACGGTTTCGATTTACAACCATTCCTTCTGGAACCTAACCCCGGCGTAAACTGAGGGCTACCTGTATGTATATATACACGGCGATCGGCATTAGAACTTTGTTTGTTTTCAATCATGGTAGGTTGTGAGTTTGTACATATATGTACTTAGTGTCTGACCACCTAGGTAACAACACATGAGGCTTTCAATATTGGTTGGCTCACCAGACAATAACGGTTATAAGGGGTACGTCGTGATTACCATAACTGTGGAATGTTAATTTGTTTACCATGGTTGTACTGCTATAGGTCTTTTAATATGAATATTTACACTGTCACAGCATTGATCGCTTATATTACATCCTATATATGATGTTCACTTTGTGACATATGGTCACCATAGAAACACTTTTGGCGGTTTTTTCTTGCTAATTGGGGGGAGGGGTTATTTGTTTGTTTGTATAAATTCACTAATGTTTGAAGCATTCACTGTCTGAGGAAGGGGATACACTGTCCCCGAAACGTCACTAATTTTGCCAAGTAAAAAAGTTTGTTTAAAAAATCCAGCGAGTGCAAGGTCTTTTTCTGATGTTATATATATATATATATATATATATATATATATATATATATATATATATATATATATACAGGGAGTGCAGAATTATTAGGCAAATGAGTATTTTGACCACATCATCCTCTTTATGCATGTTGTCTTACTCCAAGCTGTATAGGCTCGAAAGCCTACTACCAATTAAGCATATTAGGTGATGTGCATCTCTGTAATGAGAAGGGGTGTGGTCTAATGACATCAACACCCTATATTAGGTGTGCATAATTATTAGGCAACTTCCTTTCCTTTGGAAAAATGGGTCAAAAGAAGGACTTGACAGGCTCAGAAAAGTCAAAAATAGTGAGATATCTTGCAGAGGGATGCAGCACTCTTAAAATTGAAAAGCTTCTGAAGCGTGATCATCGAACAATCAAGCATTTCATTCAAAATAGTCAACAGGGTCGCAAGAAGCGTGTGGAAAAACCAAGGCGCAAAATAACTGCCCATGAACTGAGAAAAGTCAAGCGTGCAGCTGCCAAGATGCCACTTGCCACCAGTTTGGCCATATTTCAGAGCTGCAACATCACTGGAGTGCCCAAAAGCACAAGGTGTGCAATACTCAGAGACATGGCCAAGGTAAGAAAGGCTGAAAGACGACCACCACTGAACAAGACACACAAGCTGAAACGTCAAGACTGGGCCAAGAAATATCTCAAGACTGATTTTTCTAAGGTTTTATGGACTGATGAAATGAGAGTGAGTCTTGATGGGCCAGATGGATGGGCCCGTGGCTGGATTGGTAAAGGGCAGAGAGCTCCAGTCCGACTCAGACGCCAGCAAGGTGGAGGTGGAGTACTGGTTTGGGCTGGTATCATCAAAGATGAGCTTGTGGGGCCTTTTCGGGTTGAGGATGGAGTCAAGCTCAACTCCCAGTCCTACTGCCAGTTTCTGGAAGACACCTTCTTCAAGCAGTGGTACAGGAAGAAGTCTGCATCCTTCAAGAAAAACATGATTTTCATGCAGGACAATGCTCCATCACACGCGTCCAAGTACTCCACAGCGTGGCTGGCAAGAAAGGGTATAAAAGAAGAAAATCTAATGACATGGCCTCCTTGTTCACCTGATCTGAACCCCATTGAGAACCTGTGGTCCATCATCAAATGTGAGATTTACAAGGAGGGAAAACAGTACACCTCTCTGAACAGTGTCTGGGAGGCTGTGGTTGCTGCTGCACGCAATGTTGATGGTGAACAGATCAAAACACTGACAGAATCCATGGATGGCAGGCTTTTGAGTGTCCTTGCAAAGAAAGGTGGCTATATTGGTCATTGATTTGTTTTTGTTTTGTTTTTGAATGTCAGAAATGTATATTTGTGAATGTTTAGATGTTATATTGGTTTCACTGGTAAAAATAAATAATTGAAATGGGTATATATTTGTTTTTTGTTAAGTTGCCTAATAATTATGCACAGTAATAGTCACCTGCACACACAGATATCCCCCTAAAATAGCTAAAACTAAAAACAAACTAAAAACTACTTCCAAAAATATTCAGCTTTGATATTAATGAGTTTTTTGGGTTCATTGAGAACATGGTTGTTGTTCAATAATAAAATTAATCCTCAAAAATACAACTTGCCTAATAATTCTGCACTCCCTGTATATATATATATATATATATATATATATATATATATATATATATATATATATATATATATATATATATATATATATACACACAATACACAAGGAAAATTTGTATAGTGCACAATGTGTAGGAAGCTCCCTGTTAGGGATTCGATAAAAACTCTCTCACAAAAACTGTGACTGCAAAGTCTCAAATAGTTATAGCCCAATCCAAGTGAACATTTCATAAATGCCAAGAGTAATACCTCTGGTAATGGAAGATACACACTCCTTCCACGGGACACATGTAATATAGTATAACAAGTCTGTACAGACAGATGTGAGACTTAGGAAATACCTCAAGCAGCCTATAGCTGTACAAACTCACGATGCCGGTGCTGTTCCGATCCTGTCCCTCAGGCTCCGTGTGCTGTATTACTGTCGCTGGTTGCCGAGAATCTTACACAGCTGCTCTGCTAAACGCTGTGAACCGAATCCAGCGTGTTTCTCTACACACGCTGAGAACGTCATGTGAAGTAACCTCGTCAGGTCATGTGGTCCAATGCGCCCAATCAGCTACCAATCTGTTCTCTGTCGGTTCCTTGGTGCTGTAAGGGCATAAACACAGGGAAAGAATATGTCCTGTTTGGAGAGAGGCTTCTGAGCTCAATTTTAGACCCCAGATGCTGGCCAATAGAAGTAAAGAACAAGAAAAAAACCCAGAGGGGTCAGTACAAAAACACTCAGCACATGGTACTTCCAGCTGACATGTTTCGGTGTAATACCGTAATCATAGCTGATGGAGTACACCAGTGTTGCTCTATTTAAAAGACAAAAAGCATTATCATTGGTTAATTGGAATGCTTTCCAATGTGTGATTTAACCCGCAAATAAATTTTAAACATTGTCATACTGGGCAGAAAGTTTGCATACATCCACAATACTGGAATTATAGACAAATATATTTGTATGGGACCCTGCACATTATATAGGCAAATAAATGCTAAAAGCTATTATGTCACAACTGTTCAAACCTTATAAAAGGCACCAGAAGTCAATTGCCTACTTTACCATGCTTAGTGATAAATGAGAAAGAGAGCAAGACATAAAACTATATATGAGAAAAATATATATCATATAAGTGGACACACATTTCATACATATTAAGATGGAGATCAATTTGGGAGGCGGAGCTAGCTCCGGAGCAGAGAGGTCGCATAAGCATATAGCTCCGATAGACAATAGTATAAAACTAATAGTTTTGACCGCTTGTCCTAACTTAACTTGTAGCCTGAAGTGTGGCTAACTACAGAGACACCTATCAGAGGATTTTAGCCTTAGACCACCGCTCTAAGGTGATGGGAGCCTTCAATCTCTGTGGAGATCTTTGTGGAGGTGACATGGAAGCGGCCATCTTATAGCCCACGCAGCAGTTAATAGACCTGGGATTGAAGGTGTGGAGTACCCCATATGCAGCATTGCAATAGCTACCTTGGTAGTGAAGATATAGACCCGCTTTGGACAGACAAAGAATAATTGTACGCTGGGGCTAGATTCTCCTACTATCCGTGATGACTACTGCTGAATACATTGTAAGCAAGCTGGGTACTTCGTTGGATGCGTGCCGGGAGGCAAAAATGTGCTTAACCCAAGTAATACTGATATCTCAGTCGCCACCCTTATCATGGGACCTGAAGTGTGGTATAAAGGTTATAACGGTGCCTTGGGAGAGCCGTTGCACATCGACCGGCAGAAACAGGCTATGGGGCCTACTATCGCTACACAGAGAGACCTGACCACATGGGATGTGACTGATGCTGGAGAGCAGGCGCCCGACTATACAGCAAGCAGACCTGAAGATCCGATAGATGAATACGGCGATTTATTGGAAACCTTAGCGTGCTTACACGCCATACACATGTTAGAAGGGAGAGGCCTATACTGCAAGATAGTCATCAGTCCCATACATGTTTGGCTAACAACTGAAGAAGTCAATAACAAGAGCTTCCCTGAAGTTGAAACCCATGGCAAAATGGATTCACTAACAACAAGTTTGGCGAGCTATTCTCCACAGCTCTTTATTCGTTCCGGAATAGGTTAGACATGAGATCTCCTTCTATGGTAGGCTATTCTACTATGCCCCACATCGGTGAGAGTGCTTCATTCGGTTAATGTGTCAATACTCTGAACATTAAGACATTTCCTTTAATAGCTGGAACTTTTTTTTTACAGACTTTGTGATCAAAATTTTTGCTTCACTGATGCTTATATTTTTGGATGCCTAGTTTAGAAATTGCTTTCATTTACAGTATACATTTTATTAACAGGATGTGAATTCCATATAGCAGGCTTATCATAAATATGCAGCCCAGCCTACTAATTTTTTTCTTTCTGGTATTAGATTAGAGTGTGTATGTTTGAAGTATTACCAGCCTTGTATTTTAATCATATATGTGCCAGGGGAGGAGGTAACTGACTATTATTATGTTTAAATTCAAGCAAACTTTGTTTGTTCTTTGTTTTTAATGCTCTTTGTTTTTACCTACTGCTGAAATGCTTATGTTTATGCACACATATTACTAGATAATGTTGCTATCATCCTTGGGACATTGAACACTCAAGTTAAGCATAAGGGACTATATAATGTCATCTAAACGGGCGATCTCCTTAGAATGTTACTAGCTGTGAGCTACCAATATAGTCAAGTTGCTAATTGTACTGAGCAGATGTAATACACCTATGTGGTCTCGCAATTACAGCCTTCTATATTTTTACCTTAGGAAAATACTTGTTTATGCTAATTTTTGATATGTTACCATATGGGGACAATCCATATTATGTCTCTGTTTGTTATTAGCTAATTTATAAGGTAAACATTCTAACTCTGTACCATGTTCATTCAGGAAAGTCTACTGGAAAATATTCTAACCCCTAGTACTCTCCTACTAAGGTTCATTCCCAGTTTAGTGCTCACTACTAAAGTATTCTGTAGACATGAGGTGGTTTGTTCTAGTCTGTATCTGTATTCTTCTGCACCTTAATTTTTATATACTCAGCTTAGCAGACCTGAGATTGACTGAATTGTATTATCTTTCCAGACATGAACATTGCCAGTCCATATAGATAATTTAGATTTAGGTAAAACTACAATGATGGCCCTTGGCTGTTTATATTTGGCAAGTTATTATCCTTGTTACATAACTACACAGAGACTTACTTGGTATATGTGAATGTACTTTTAGTGTCAGTTTATAGCCTTGGAATGTCCTAACATTTCTAGTATAGTTCTATACAGCTTGGTACCTTACACAATGACACAGTAGTGACTGCTGATGATCTGCTATACTTTCCCCAAAGTGTTCTGGGCTGTTTCTCCTCTATCAGTTGCTAACTTTATTATTTCACTTAGTTTCCTATGTATCAACTGCCTATAGTGTTTGCGCTACTGTTGGATTTGTGACAGTTCCATATTTGACTATCTGTTTTGCTGGGTGACCTGCGGCCAGGGTGCCCTAGTGAAGGTAACTCACTTATATTGACGTAGTTGTAGTTAAGGGCAAACTGTATACGTAATTTTACTGATGTCTCCTAGACCACCTTCATGAAGGCAAATAATAGTAGCATAAGGAGAGTGTTTTTTTTCTATCTCAACATTAACATAGATATGGCTCTCCAGGTTAGGAAAGTTTATATAACTTATTCTTTGATACCATATAAGGGTACTCCAATGCTATATATATATATCAATGTAATGAGATGTATTTAATTTCTTATTTCTTATGTGCATCGACAGGACACATATATTCTAAATGCATGTAGAGTTTTGAGCTGTGAATCCCACACCTTTTACTACTGATAGTGTTTGTCCCGCATGAGTTTGTTTCCCATATCCCTTTTCCCTTGGTACATATATAGATCTCTCAAAGCTGAGTGTATGTGTATATATAACTGTGAAACACCAAGGTTAGTCCTCCACTGCTTCCTCCCGGATATTCATTAACTATGGTACACGGGTTAGATGTGAACGTATTTCCCTTACAGCCATACTTGTATAGTCCTATGTTACTAGCTGGCTGGCTCCGATTTCCCCCCTAAGGGTTCTCCCTTAGTATTTGTTTAATAATTAAACTCAGGAACACAGATTCCACTTAATTTCCTTGATACTCTACTTAGTTTATTTTATAAGCATCGGAACACAGATTCCTTTACTCCTTAAATTTTTATAGGCCATTTTTATGTGCATAGCTATAGTAACTAATGTTAAATTTTCTTTTATCATATATTGAGAAGTATAGATGTGAGGATCCAAAAGAGGTCTTATACTTCAAAAACTAAAAAACTTGAGCCTAATTTTATAGGTCCGTCTCTTACAGTCCAAACTAAAAAATCTGAGGTTAATTTATAGATCTGTCTCCTATAGTCCATCTTTATGTGCATAACTATAGTACCTAATGTTAACTTTTTCTTTTATCATATATTATAAATTATAGAGGTGAGGACCCAAAAGAGGTCCTATATATCAAAAATTAAAAACTCTGAGGCTAATCTATAGGTCTGTCAACCACTTAGATAATATTACATTACTAGAAACTTCCTTTGGCCATTAGTTCCTTATTACTTATGACTCGGGAAATGTGAGCTATTATTTGTGCTTAACTTTTTTGTTGTAATACTCAGTGTATGCATAGTAATGTATATTTTTGCAAATTGCCCCCACGGGTTTAGGGTCTATGTTTGTGGTTGTATTATTGTTTTTTCCTATACCTCAATAAAAATTATAAAAAAAAAAAAAAAAAAAAAAAAGATGGAGATCAATTTGCTCTTTACATATTCACTTTGATGCATAACCTGGTTGCATACATATATAATTACAGCCCAGCATCAATGGACAGGGTAAAAATTAGTGTGTTAGTGCATACCCAGATGTAAGTGAAGATGAAAAGGCAAAGAATACATAGAGGAAAAATATATGTATAAGAAATTAGAAATAAATGTGAAAACAAGATAACACAAGAGAAAAAAAGGGCATTATTTAAGGGCATTAAAATAGTAAAAAAAACATTCATATAAAGATCTGTATCTGAGACCTTGCATTGTGCCCATAAGTCAATAAACAGTATTTATATCTAAAGTGTCACTCACTGGTGACCATTGGATAATAGCCACACACTCCTGATCTACCCTTCACTGCCAACAGTTGATCAGGTCGTATTCAGAATTAAGACCCTTAGGGACTCGAGTCTGTAGCTTAAATATCCAATACATCTCACATTTGCCCAAGATCTGTCCTCTATCACCTCCACATAAGGGAGTTTTAACCCATTCGATGGCTTGCCACTTCAGGGTAACACTACATTTATTATGAACAAATTTGAAATGTTTTACAAGGGGAGTAGTAGCCTCACCAATTTTGATGGTGGACAGGTGATTACGTATCCTTACATTTACCTCAGTACTGGTGAGACCTACATACTGTAAATGACACTCAATGCATGTAAGAAGATACATGACATAGTAGGATGTACAGTTGAGACAAGCAGAGATTTTGAACACCTCTCCTGTGACCTCAGAGTGAAATTCCTCTGAAATAATACTGGAATCACATGGTTTACATCTAGATTTTCCGCACCTGTACATCCCCCTATGTCTGAGCCAGGACCCTTGTTTATTTTCTGAATACTAGGTAGTTCTGATGGAGATAGAATGTTTCCTAAAGTTTTGCTCCTTCTAAAGGAACAATGCAGACCTTTGTCAACACAGTTCACAAGCTTGTCATCCGCTGACAACAATCTAAAGTGTTTACTAATAATATTACAGATATCTCTATACTCCGTACTGTAATCTGTGACAAAGGTTACCATATCTTGTGACATGGTGTCTTGTTGTTTTCTTATGAGTTTCGGACCTTTGAGAAGAGTCTTTCTGTCTATTTTATCGACCTGTGATTTATGACATATTTGGGATAGCCCCTCTCTCGTAACCTAGTTCTAAGGTTTTGACTTTGTGTACGATAAACTGACTCTTCTGTGCAATTTCTTTTGACCCTTATAAGTTCCCCTTTATCTACTGCCAGTGGTACATGCTTAGGATGGCAGCTTTTGGCATGTAACAGAGTGTTCCTTGTGATGGGTTTTCTGTAAATACTGCTGAGGACTCGTCCTCCCTTATCTACTGTTAATGAGAGATCCAGGCAATTTATAGCAGTAGGATGTTGGTCAAACTTAAACTTAAACCCACCTCATTCTCATTAAGTCCGTTGATGAAAACTGTCAGGTCTGTGATTGAGCACGCCACACAAAGAGGAGATCATCTATATAATGCCTATAAAAGGCTATATGATCCTTATATGAATTTTCATCTCCAAAGATGTGAGACAGCTCCCACCAACACATAAAAAGGTTGGCATATGAGGGCGCAAATTTGGCCCCCAGAGCTGTCCCACATCTCTGGAGATAAAAGGTATCCTCAAAACGAAAATAGTTGTGTATGAGCATAAAGTGTGTGACCCTCAATATGTACTCCACAAAGCCTGTATCAAAAGTGGAAAAATTCTCCAAAAAGTACCTGATGGCTTGTAAGCCTACCTCGTGTGGAATGGAGGAATAGAGGGCCACTAAATCTACTGTCAGCCATCTGTAAACACCTAAATCCTATCTAAAGTCTTCCATAAGATTTAATAGATCTTTAGTGTCTTTAAGGTGGCTCTGTAATCCAACCACAAAGGGGTATAGAAGTGCATCAAGCCATTGAGATAGATGTTCAAAAATGGACCCTATTCCACTTACAATTGGTCATCCCTTGACATCTGTCAGGGTTTTGTGTACTTTTGGAAGGTGGTGGAAGATGGGCACTACCTTTAGGAGAGTTGAAAATGACCTCACACACCTCTCCTCCATGACTGGTAAAAATAGGGTTTCCAGCACTAAATCCAATCTAACAGGTATAGAAAGAAAAGCACTATTTGAATTGCAGAAAAACAAGAACCTTGTGATTCGAACAGCAGACAAAGGAAGTTCAGTGGTTGTCTTAGACAGAACTGCTTACATTAGTGAAGCACATAGACAGTTACATGACACCAATAATTATGCAGTGTTGGATAGGGATCCTACTAGGATCTTTCAGAGAGCTCTTAAGGCACTCTTGGATGATGGTTTGGAGGATGGGCATTTCAATTTAGCTACCTATGAGTATTTATACATTGAATTTCCGGTAGTGCCCATCTTCCACCACTTTCCAAAAGTACACAAAACCCTGACAGATGTCAAGGGATGACCAATTGTAAGTGGAATAGGGTCCATTTTTGAAGATCTATCTCAATGGCTTGATGCACTTCTATACCCCTTTGTGGTTGGTTTACAGAGCCACCTTAAAGACACTAAATATTTATTAAATCTTATGGAAGACTTTAGATGGGACTTAGGGGTTTACAGATGGCTGACAGTAGACGTAGTTGCCCTCTATTCCTCCATTCCACACGAGGTAGGCTTACAAGCCATCAGGTACTTTTTGGAGAATTTTTCCACTTTTGATACAGGCATTGTGGAGTAAATATTGAGGGTCACACACTTTATGCTCACACACAACTATTTTCGTTTTGAGGATACCTTTTATCTCCAGAGATGTGGGACAGCTATGGGGGCCAAATTTGCCAATTAGGCCAACCTTTTTATGGGTTGGTGGGAGCTGTCTCACATCTTTGGATGAAAATTCATGTAAGGATCATATAGCCTTTTATAGGCATTATATAGATGATCTCCTCTTTGTGTGGCGTGGCCCAATCACAGACCTGACAGATTTCATCAACGGACTTAATGAGAATGAGGTGGGTTTAAGTTTAAGTTTGACCAACATCCGACTGCTATATATTACCTGGATCTCTCCCTAACAGTAGATAAGGGAGGACGAGTCCTCAGCAGTATTTACAGAAAACCCATCAAATCGAACACTGTGTTACATGCCAAAAGCTGCCATCCTAAGCATGTACCACTGGCAGTAGATAAAGGGGAACTTATAAGGGTCAAAAGAAATTGCACAGAAGAGTCAGTTTATCATACACAAAGTCAAGACCTTAGAACAAGGTTACGAGAGAGGGGCTATCCCAAATATGTCATAATTCAGGCCCAATCACAGGTCGATAAAATAGACAGAAAGACTCTTCTCAAAGGTCCGAAACTCATAAGAAAACAAAACACCTTGTCACAAGATAGGGTAACCTTTGTCACAGATTACAGTACGGAGTATAGAGATATCTGTAATATTGTTAAACACTTTAGATTGTTTTCAGTGGATGACAAGCTTGTGAACTGTGTTGACAAAGGTCTGCATTGTTCCTTTAGAAGGAGCAGAACTATAGGAAATATTTTATCTCCATCAGAACTACCTAGTAGTTCAGAAAATGAACAAGGGTCCTCGCTCAGACATAGGGGGATGTACAGGTGCAGCAAATCTAGATGTAAACCATGTGATTCCAGTATTATTTTGGAGGAATTTCACTCCAAGGTCACAGGAGAGGTGTTCAAAATCTCTGCTTGTCTCAACTGTACATCCTCCTATGTCATTTATCTTCTTACATGCATTGAGTGTCATTTACAGTATGTAGGTCTCACCAGTACTGAGGTAAATGTAAGGATACGTAATCACCTGTCCACCATCAAAATTGGTGAGGCTACTACTCCCCTTGTAAAACATTTCAAATTTGTTCATAATAAATGTAGTGTTACCCTGAGGTGGCAAGCCATTGAATGGGTTAAAACTCCCTTACGTGAAGGTGATAGAGGACAGATCTTGGGCAAACTTGAGATGTATTGGATATTTAAGCTGCAGACTCGAGTCACTAAGGGTCTTAATTCTGAATACAACCTGATCAATTATTGGCAGTAAAAGGTAGATCAGGAGTGTGTGGCTATTATCCAATGGTCACCAGTGAGTGACACTTTAGATATAAATACTGTTTATTGACTTATGGGCACAATGCAAGGTCTCAGATACAGATCTTTATATGAATGTTTTTTTACTATTTTAATGTCCTCAACTAATGCCCTTTCTATCTCTTGTGTTATCTTGTTTTCACATTTATTTCTAATTTCTTATACATATATTTTTCCTCTATGTATTCTTTGCCTTTTTATCTTCACTTGCATCTGGGTAGGGTATGCACTAACACACTAATTTTTACCCTGTCCATTGATGCTGGACTGTAATTATATGTGTATGCAACCAGGTTATGCATCAAAGTGAATATGTAAAGAGCAAATTGATCTCCATCTTAATATGTATGAAATGTGTGTCCACTTATATGATATATATTTTTCTCATATATAGTTTTATGTCTTGCTCTCTTTCTCATTTATCACTAAGCATGATCAAGAAGGCAATTGACTTCTGATGCCTTTTATAAGGTTTGAACAGTTGTGGCATAATAGCTTTTAGCATTTATTTGCCTATATAATGTGCAGGGTCCTATACAAATATATTTGTCTACAATTCCAGTATTGTGGATGTATGCAAACTTTCTGCCCAGTATGACAATGGTTAGTTTATTTGCGTGTTAACTCACACATTGGAAAGCATTCTAATTAACCAATGATAATGCTTTTTGTCTTTTAAATAGAGCAGCACTGGTGTACTCCATTAGCTATGATTACGGTATTACACCGAAACATGTCAGCTGGAAGTTCCATGTGCTGAGTGTTTTTGTACTGACCCATATATATATATATATATATATATATATATATATATATATGGATAGATGTATAGGTATTGATATATATTTTACATTAACATCATCAGATACAGTATATATAGCAATTTATATATAATTTTTAATTATTATTATTATTTTATATTTAATATTTGATTAACATGCCTTAAAATAACTGAGGTTTCATGTACACTAACCCGACACCTCGTTAGACCTACATTGTGAAACACAAAGCACTGCATGCATATTTTAAATTTCTATGGCCTAGATTTGGAGTTTTGTCGGTAACGACCCGCGTAGCTAACGCCGGCTTTTTTCTGGCCGCACCATAAAAATAACTCTGGTATTGAGAGTCCACATAAAGGCTGCGTTAGGCTCCAAAAAAGGAGCGTAGAGCATTTTTAACGCAGCTTCAACTCTCGATACCAGAGTTGCTTACGCAAGCGGCCAGCCTCAAAAACGTGCTCGTGCACGATTCTCCCATAGAAAACAATGGGGCTGTTTGAGCTGAAAAAAAACCTAACACCTGCAAAAAAGCCGCGTTCAGCTCCTAACGCAGCCCCATTGTTTGCTATGGGGAAACACTTCCTACGTCTGCACCTAACACCCTAACATGTACCCCGAGTCTAAACACCCCTAACCTTACACTTATTAACCCCTATTCTGCCACCCCCGCTATCGCTGACCCCTGCATATTATTATTAACCCCTAATCTGCCGCTCCGTAAACCGTCACTACTTACATTATCCCTATGTACCCCTAATCTGCTGCCCTAACATCGCCGACCCCTATATTATATTTATTAACCCCTAATCTGCCGCCCACAACGTCGCCTCCACCTGCCTACACTTATTAACCCCTAATCTGCCGAGCGGACCTGAGCGCTACTATAATAAAGTTATTAACCCCTAATCCGCCTCACTAACCCTATAATAAATAGTATTAACCCCTAATCTGCCCTCCCTAACATCGCCGACACCTAACTTCAATTATTAACCCCTAATCTGCCGACCGGAGCTCACCGCTATTCTAATAAATGTATTAACCCCTAAAGCTCTAACCCTAACACTAACACCCCCTTAAGTTAAATATAATTTACATCTAACGAAATTAATTAACTCTTATTAAATAAATTATTCCTATTTAAAGCTAAATACTTACCTGTAAAATAAATCAGCCAATCAGAATCAAGTTCAATCCGATTGGCTGATCCAATCAGCCAATCAGATTGAGCTCGCATTCTATTGGCTGTTCCGATCAGCCAATAGAATGCGAGCTAAATCTGATTGGCTGATTCCATCAGCCAATCAGAATATTCCTACCTTAATTCCGATTGGCTGATAGAATCCTATCAGCCAATCAGAATTCGAGGGACGCCATCTTGGATGACGTCATTTAAAGGAACCGTCATTCGTCGTTCAGTCGTCGGCCAGGATGGATGTTCCGCGTCGGAGGTCTTCAGGATGCTGCCGCTCCGTTCCAGATGGATGTCGATAGAAGATGCCGCCTGGATGAAGACTTCAATCGGATAGAAGACCTCTTCTGCCCCGCTTGGATGAAGACTTCTACCGGATCATGGACATCTTCAGCCCCCCGCTTGGGCTTGGATCAGGACATCGGAGGAGCTCTTCAGGACCGATCGGTGAACCTGGTATGGTGAAGACAAGGTAGGAAGATCTTCAGGGGCTTAGTGTTAGGTTTATTTAAGGGGGGTTTGGGTTAGATTAGGGGTATGTGGGTGGTGGGTTGTAATGTTGGGGGGGGTATTGTATGTTTTTTTTACAGGCAAAAGAGCTGAACTTCTTGGGGCATGCCCCGCAAAGGGCCCTGTTCAGGGCTGGTAAGGTAAAAGAGCTTTTAACTTTAGTAATTTAGAATAGGGTAGGGCATTTTTTATTTTGGGGGGCTTTGTTGTTTTATTAGGGGGCTTAGAGTAGGTGTAATTAGTTTAAAATTGTTGTAATATTTTTCTTATGTTTGTAGATATTTTTTTATTTTTTGTAACTTAGTTCTTTTTTATTTTTTGTACTTTAGTTAGTTTATTTCATTGTAGTTATTTGTAGGTATTGTATTTAATTAATGTATTGATAGAGTAGTGTTAGGTTTAATTGTAGGTAATTGTAGGCATTTTATTTAATTAATTTAATGATAGTATAGTGTTAGGTTTAATTGTAACTTAGGTTAGGATTTATTTGACAGGTAATTTTGTAATTATTTTAACTAGGTAACTATTAAATAGTTCTTAACTATTTAATAGCTATTGTACCTGGTTAAAATAATTACAAAGTTGCCTGTAAAATAAATATTAATCCTAAAATAGCTACAATGTAATTATAATTTATATTGTAGCTATATTAGGATTTATTTTACAGGTAAGTATTTAGCTTTAAATAGGAATAATTTATTTAATAAGAGTTAATTAATTTAGTTAGATGTAAATTATATTTAATTTAGGGGGGTGTTAGTGTTAGGGTTAGACTTAGCTTTAGGGGTTAATACATTTATTAGAATAGCGGTGAGCTCCGGTCGGCAGATTTGGGGTTAATAATTGAAGTTAGGTGTCGGCGATGTTAGGGAGGGCAGATTAGGGGTTAATACTATTTATTATAGGGTTAGTGAGGCGGATTAGGGGTTAATAACTTTATTATAGTAGCGCTCAGGTCCGCTCGGCAGATTAGGGGTTAATAAGTGTAAGCAGGTGGAGGCGACGTTGTGGGGGGCAGATTAGGGGTTAATAAATATAATATAGGGATCGGCGGTGTTAGGTGCAGCAGATTAGGGGTACATAAGGATAACGTAGGTGGCGGCACTTTGCGGTCAGCAGATTAGGGGTTAATAAGTGTAGGTAGCTGGCAGCGACGTTGTGGGGGGCAGGTTAGAGGTTACTAAATATAATATAGGGGTCGGCGGTGTTAGGGGCAGCAGATTAGGGGTACATAAGGATAACGTAGGTGGCGGTCGGCAGATTAGGGGTTAAAAAATGTAATCGAGTGGTGTCGATGTGGGGGGACCTCGGTTTAGGGGTACATAGGTAGTTTATGGGTGTTAGTGTACTTTAGAGCACAGTAGTTAAGAGCTTTATAAACCGGCGTTAGCCCAGAAAGCTCTTAACTACTGACTTTTTTCTGCGGCTGGAGTTTTGTCGTTAGATTTCTAACGCTCACTTCAGACACGACTCTAAATACCGGAGTTAGAAAGATCCCATTGAAAAGATAGGATACACAATTTACGTAAGGGGATCTGCGGTATGGAAAAGTCGCGGCTGAAAAGTGAGCGTTAGACCCTATTTTGAGTGACTCCAAATACCGGAGGTAGCCTAAAACCAGCGTTAGGAGCCTCTAACGCTGGTTTTCACGGCTAACGCCAAACTCCAAATCTAGGCCTATGTTTTTGACATAGAAAAAAATAAATTTTTAGTATTACATATATAGTTATACAGCATATATATCTTATAATGTTAATGTAAAATATACATGTATTATGTAAAAAATGTATCATATACATATTTTAAGTTGATATCTAAGTATTAAGGGCCCCATTTATCAAATCCCGGAGAGACAAGGTTTGCTTCCATGATTCTATCCAACTGGGATTGCAGAAAACTGGCAGTGTATTACATTTAACATTGCAATGTCACCCCCTGCTCATGCTAGCCCTATGGTGTGTGAATAGTGGCTGTCAATCACCCTGGGTGAAAGTGTCTTGGTTGACTATAGTCTGCCAGCTAAGAGCTGGTGCACAGTTTCGGAAGCAGTGGTCTTATGACCACTGCTTCTTATCTATTGGCTGCACGTTGTTGCATAGACAGCTTAAGAAATGTAGCCCTAAGTATTACACTGTTAGGTGTTTCATGATTGTTTAAGGAATATATTTATCCTGATTTTTTTTTACAGTTGTTCCTCTTGATTTGGTGCTGGCTTTGTTTCTGAGTGTGCATCAGAACTTGGATTGTTCCCTGTTGGTGAACCTATCCAACTTCCAATGCTTGGCTTGTTTGCCTCTTGTTCTGGCATCTAAACTCTGAATTCTTGCCAAATTGACTCTTGGTTCCTACTTTTTGAAAACTAGATGCTGGGACAATTCGTGCTTTTAAAAAGGGTATGAAATAGTGTGATTATGTCAATATTATATTAATATATTTATATAAATAATAATTGAATTGTGATCTTCTAATCAGAAGGTAAAGAGAAGATAGGTAGCAAAAGAATGCAAAAGAAAAAATGGTAAAGGAGAGAATATTTCTCTTAGTTTCTTCCCTGTGAGTTAGTTTATTATGCAACTTTAAGCTATGTAGAATTCAGTTCAAAGTCAAACAATTATGGTTTGTTAACTATTTTTCAGAACATCAGATCTTGGATATTTCCAACCTTCGGTTGCTGTCTTGCTCATGATTTATGGCTTGCTAAGGGTATATGACTGACTCAGGGTGTGTGGCTTATTCATAGAAACATAGATATTGATGGCAGATAAGAGCCATAGGCCCAGCAATTCTGCCCGATATTTCCAAACAGTATAAACATATTTAGTTTGTAGGATAACATTATGCTTGTCCCAGGCAATCTTAAAGTCCCCCACAGTGTTTGTCATTACTACCTCTTGTGGAAGTTTATTCCATTAATCACCCTTTCTGTAAAGAAGTGCTTCCTCAAATTACTCTTGAATATACTACCCTTCAGCTTGACATCATGACCCCTTGTTCTAGAATTTTCCTTTTTTTGTAAAAGACTTACGGGCTCAGTTTTACTAAGTCCTTTAATATACTTAAAGAGTATAAACTGATTCTTCTTTTTTTCTATTGTACAAGTAACATTAATCTGAATGCAAGATTGATTCTGACTTCCTCAGCTTATCAAGGGGCTCAATTCTGAATTGTGTCTAATGATAAAGACAACAGGACAGCACAAGTTAAAGGGACAAAAAAGCCAAATTTGAAATGTATGTAAGTGAATATAACCTACTGGTACTAAAGAAGTTTTGAGCTATGTTATAGTGCCTAACCTATCCTAAATGAAATATGTACTTAAATTGAAGAATGTATCATGCTATTATGCATGTCTCATTTAATTTAGGTTTGTAAGCAACTTTTAACAACCATAAACCAGTATTTTGTTCTTATTTTTTCACTTAAATTATCAGTCAATTTTCCCCTAGAGATAGCTACATTAACCTGATATAGACTTTCCCAGAATCCTGGATTTAGTAATAATATAACAGCATCAGATACATTTGTCTGTGCTCTATACATGCTATTTACCAATTGCTAACAGGATATATAATGACTCACCACTTGTTCCTCATGATTCCATGCTGCTTCTTTCTAGCACAATTATTCCTGAGTTGCTTTAATTCTCTTTGCTCTGCAAGTGATTTCAACTTTTTTTTATTTAATACCTCTATTCAATTCACCCCACCTCTCTTGCCTTGTATCTGTTATCCTAGGAAAAAATGTAAAGCTACTTTTAGCTACAGAGTTTTGGCTAGGTTCAATCACAGATTTACAACAGGTCTCAAAATGGAAACCAGATTATTATTATTATTTTTTTAAACTTTAAATTTTTATCTTTCTTTTCTCCAACACATTTTATATTATGATTCATTTTAAGACAACTATCCTTGGTCTAACCCACAATTACTTCAGTGTGAGCCCTTTTGGCTTAAAGGAAGTAATACAGGAAAAGTCTTTAGGTGGTATGGGTGAACTTTCTGTTAAACCCATACAGAAAAGTTTGCAAATTAAGACCTAATTATGTCTGAGACTAAAAAGAGATCTGCATTTTTTTCATGTATATGTTATTTTAGTTATTGGAATTAGTAGGTCGAGAACACAATGAATTATATATAAGGGAGAAATCTATTTTTTTTCATACACAATAAATAGGTCAACTTACATTGTTACATTGAAAATTTTTTAGACAGTATTCAACATAAAACAATTTTCCATAGCAAAAAATAGGAAGTTATTTTACAAAGCTTGCAGACAAATAGAAGATTCAATATAAGGACAGAATAGATGTTCAAATACCTTTTTTCTATTATGGGTATTTTCTTTTTTTTTCCTCTTTTTTTTAAGAAAAAATACATTTTGGATACACTCTTAAAAAACAAAAGCAACCACCTAAAATAGATATATAGCTTAGGATAATTCTACCTTTTTATTTGGTATAAATCAACACTAAGGTCTTCCAGAAATCAAACGATATCTTAAAGTTACGTCCTTGTTTTCTCCTTTCAAACAGATAAAGAAATTCACTTTCATCTGTCATAAAATAGCTGGCAGCAGTAGGAAATATAAATTCAGTTCATTCTCCCACATAATCACCACTATGTGTTCCTGGTATAGGTAGACCAGAGGGATCTCATCACAGAAGCTGTGTTTTATAGTAGACGTAGAGAACATCAAATGCATGTATGAATTAAAAACAAAGTGCCTTTAGCTTTCTGTTTTGTTGGATTTCAAGATATTCAGACTTGCAAAAAAGGGAATGTGGCAGATGCACATGTTAAAAAAAAAAAATCAGATAGAAAATGCTATTAGCTATAGCATAACAAAACAAATGTAAAGAGGCTAGTTGTTGTTGCATGAATTTGTTAGACAACAGGGATTAATTAAATACACCATGCTTCTTACTTGTATGTGTATAAAATATGTATACGTTTCTCTAGGTAGACAAATTCCCTGAGCTTAAAAATAACTGAATAAACTACGCCCTGCCTTTATTATCTTCTAATATAAAAGGACTGAAATTCAGATTTTAGATTCAGTTTGTATTCATCACACATATAACTGCAGCTCATGGTCTAAGCAAACAAAAACTACAAAATGAACAAAAGAAATCAAAACCATTTAGCAATGAATATTATTTCAACATTATTTGGTGCATTGAGGCTGAGACTATGCTGTTTATTTGTGTGGAATTATTACTGTATTTGTTTATACATTCATTTCATGTTAGTAGTAGTAGTTATTAGAATAGAATAGATAAGTACCACATGGTAAGAGCAAAACGAGGTGTAAAGTTAAATTCAAGAGAGGGCAGCAGTGCATTATGAAGCAATGTACTGCAGTCCAGCCAAGTAGTAAAGTCCTTTCGCTTGAATCATAGAAAGTTGTATTCAGTTTGTGTTGCCAGAAGGGTTTACAATGTCCTAACCCATAACATCTTCTACTATTTAATTCACCCTCTATAGAGTGAGGCAGTACATACCAGAGAGACAAATGACTGATCCAGAGCCAAGTCTAAGGATCATTTCTTTCTTCAAATTATACCAAATGTCTCTCATATTTTCAGCACTATTAACCACTACATAATACTTAAATATCTTTATCAACATTACCTCAAACAGTGCTACTTGTTTCTATAATTGGTATTGCATAACTCTGTTCTAGTTGATTTGTTATTATATACCAGCTATAGAATGTTCTAGTTTTAATACCACATGGGGGGTATCAAAATTTGTTCTCCTTTTTCATGCATCATAAATGTTGTCCTTTACAGATTGATGCTTCGTACTTTGTCTAAATCACATTTAACTCCCCAACATTTTATACTTCCTCTTGTTACACTTATAAAGACATTGCTACTATTCCATATATGACGTTCCAATTAAAGGAATAGCTCCACTACTAATACAAATAGTGAAAGCTGCAAATCCTGCTTAGGTTACAATTATAAGAGATTTCAATTACCTCCGAATAGATTCAAGCAATAACACCAACATGAGAGCCAAGTTAGACAAGTTTCTGAATACATTTTTTTTTTTTGAATGTTTAAAGTAATGATGGAACCAGCTAGGATATTTCAATTAGGTTCTTGTACAGGCATTTTTTAAATGGGAATACTAGTTATGCTGGTATATTTAGGTAATATATTGGCTATATCAAAAAGGATAACTTTAAAGATTTATTAGTCCATTCATGGTCAACCCCATCAGATAATATGGAATTCAGAAAGATTTGTTCCCATAACTTATCTCAGCTACTATTTGCTAGTAAAACCCCATTATAAACAAAACATCCAAATCTAACTATTGACTTCTCAGTGCATAGAATTAGTTCCTCCTTAAAGGATACTGGCATAAAAAACATCTTTCAAACGCAACATGAGAATTAAAAATAAAAAAAAAGAAAGCAAACAAAATGAAAAACTCTGTCAATAAAAAAGTTCTAGGATTACGGTCCCTTTGACCGAAACTGGTCAGACTTTCACTTTGTTTTATCCTGCTCGCCCCCGCTTTTTTCTATGGAGTCTGCCTACCTTTTTTTTTTTTTTTTTTGAAAAATGTTTTTATTGAGGCATTCAAAACAGTCATAAAACAGTTACAAATTGAAGGGCAACATCACAAACACAATAATTCAAGAGACATTGAATACATAGATCAGTTCTTCAATTAATAGGGAGTCACCTCTCGTCTAGCCGGGTCAAGGTGTTACCCCTCAACATTATGCCTCATTTTATTGCTATATCTGTGTAGTGTCCTCAATGTGACAGAGATCCCCCAAGGGATCTGACATTTAGGTATAGTTGAAGACACATCATTAATACAATAGTAAAATTTACTTACAGTCAAAAAATAATTACTAAGGGAATACGCTCAGACAACTCTACCACAAATAATATGATTGTTGCGGTATCTTGGTCTGCCTACCTTTTAATGTCTCAAATAAACTTTTTCACATTTTAACTTTATTGGGACACATTGGATTTATTATTTTTTCTATTTAGTGGGATTGTTTTTTGAATAAAAAAGTTCACTCTAACAAATGCACAAAAGAAAACTTAAAAACAGTAAAAGAGAAAAAAAAAATAGAAAATGAGAGAACCTCATTAGATTTTAATTAGTGATACACACCCTTAAGGTGAATTACTTTACAGGGAAAGGGGATCTTTATGAATTCTACATGCTGGGCCAAGGTGTAAGTAAAAAGGCTAGACCATCCTCCCAGAACTCGCCGGAATGACCATGGCTAGACCCTCAAGACACCTTTTTTTTCTATCAAGTAAGACTGTTTTTCCAGAAAAAAATCGACATGTGCAAGCATTTTACCTACATCTTGTGGTTATGATTGTCCCTTTAAGTTAAAAGATATAGTGGCTCTTTGCGTGCATCGGAAGTAGCATGTCTATTACAAGTAGAAAGTAAACTCCTTTGCTTGAGCGCAAACTAATTTAATGTGTGTTGGGTTAGCGTGACTTCAGAGCTCTGGTTAACTGTTAATTGAGTCAAAAAAGTTGCACAAAACATAAAAAATACATTTAAAAGTACATATTAATATTTCATGTCGGTTTACGCACTTTGGTTAAACGTGTTTGCGAGCAAGTAGGGTGTTAGGTTTTTTCCACTTTTAATGCTCTATTGAAGCCTAATCAGGAATACGTTAACACAGTCGCAATATTCTGAGTTCGGCTTTATGTGCATATCGGGTTAGCTCTTGTGCAAAAATGTTTTACTTTTAACTTGTAATTCACGTGCTACCCATAGCGCACAAAATTTTTTACTTCTAACGCAGTTAACGCATGAGCGGGAGTGCTAATGTGTGCTCTACTTGTAATCTAGCACTTATTTTGATTCCTATTCCTATGACTTAAGTCTAAAAAAATTCTAAGAACTGATCATGGCAAGCTGTAACCCTTCCATATATCTGTCACTAATTATCTTCAGAAGGGATATTAAAACAAAGGAGTTTGCCATTATAATGACTGTGGCTTGCTGTGTCATTTCTAGTAACAGGTCTGGATTGTGTTCACCCAATAAGACAAGTGGTGGTGGAACCTTTACTATTGAATCATGTTGCAATCCAAACCTTTTCAAAGTTACCCAGTACATTAATTGATTGCAAAAATGTAGGAACTGCTCCTTTAAAAGGACATGAAACTGCTCAACTAAAATATAATGTATACTACACACCATTATATTTCCTCCTGCCCCTGTAGCTCTGTTCAAAGCTGTTCTCCTATTTTAAAACCTAAAATGTTAAATGCCTAAGCTCTACCTCTTCATACTGGGAGCTGCCATCTTGGAGCACACATAGACCTCCATGTATTAAAGTGCTAAACTTGAGAAGTTGTTTTCATGCCTTTTCAGCATACGGCAGCAGATCCTGTTCGTCCACTGCCCATGTGTATCATTACAGACTCAAGTGAGCGTGTAATGCTGGCACCGTCTCTCACAAGTCCAATTGTGTAAGAGAAGGGCCTATCTATTACCCCGAGTGTTCATTAAATATGTGAAACAGAATGATATGTCTCTGAAATTAACCTCTCAGATTAATCAATTTTTTGGACTTGAATATATGTTAAACACAATATAAAAGTCAGAGTTCAAAGGCATGTGCTTAATCAGATTGCATACAAAAACGTAATTAGGTATAGGTTACCTGCATAGCACTTTGGGTCATATAAGCGCCACACAAATACCCCTTAACATGTCACAAAACGTATTTATATAAATACCTCCACTCTTGTGGGACTCCCCAGAGTCATATGTCAACCATCACTGCAGACTTATGCAAGATAGGTGGATATAGCTACTCCTGGATTGCTACCCTGGTGTACTTTCACGGACTACCTCATCCTCACCACTTTCGGTGTCCTATTCGACATTATCACTTCTGCTGTCAGCAATACGTGGGTGATGACATCTGCAGGGGGAGTCGCTATTGTGTGTTAGTACCGGTTTACGGAACATTGCAGAAGTCAGACTGGGCTGGTTATAATAAGTGAAGTAAAGTAGAACATCTTGCTTCCATAAAACAATAGAACTTTATTAATTCATCTTAAAATCCAAAAATAATTTTACGAGGACACAGCATTGCAGGTCAAACACACAGACACAGCGTAACACCAGCTGGTTTACATGTTTCGGCTAACAGCCGTAATAATAGCCTTACTGGTAAAAAATTTCACACTATTTAAAACAATAACACATCATGCTAATTGGTTAAAGAAATGATGCCCCCTCTGAATTAACACCTGTGGTATAATTAGCTTTAATTGCACCTATCCTCCCTATACAACACGGGTAGCTGAAAATTATTATATGCAATGCAATACCTGTTTTCTTAATGAATTCATGTAAAGATAAAAAGGAAAAGTGAAAATGAACATGAAATGTTCCCACGTTATGGGGCCCATTTATCAAGCTCTGTATGCAGCTTGAAGGGCTGTGTTTCTGGCGAGCCTTCAGACTCGCCAGAAACACCACTTATGAAGCAACGGTCTAAAGAATTGGGATTCAGCACTCTTTTTAGTAATTACAAAAATTGTTTTATTTAATTTCCATATATATCCATTGATAGGCATTCTCCGCTATCATAGCATAAAAAACACACACATGGGGGGCGGAGCTAACCGCAGAACAGAGTGGCAGCACATATGGAGAGCTCTCTCCGATTTTGAGATTTATAAGTATTATTTAGCAACTAAAGCTCTCTAGAAATAGAGAAAAACTGTCACCTATAACAAACAGAAGCAACAAACAGAAGGACTGAATTGAGAGAAAAATTAAACAGGTGCGAGAATTTGTTGGCTTCCACTTTAACATTACGGAACGTAGCTAGCCGTCTGACAGCAAGCACTTACAGCAGATCAGCAGCCCTAGCTCCTAAGACCCCGGAGGGTCGGGGCTCCGCTCCGGGGCACTTTGAGAGAGACCTTGTACCACCTTTTGGGCCCGGATCCCTATAACGGCAAGACCGCCTATTAAAATGCTGCACACTCAATTACGGCAGCGGATGTGGCACCGGATCTGGCAGCTAGCCTGCGGCCCTAACAGCCAGTCACCGGAAACTATCTACCTGCTGGAGCAGCTGGGACCCAGCCAAAAACCCTTACCATCTGAACTACCGAGCCTGCTGCGGCGCATCCTACCTAGCTCCTGTGATATGGAGGGTCGGGGCTCCGCTCCAGATCGAGCCGTGGCCATCCGCTTGCCCAGACGGGAGATATCGGGGGATCGCCCATGGTAAGGGGCCACACTTAGGACCGGACCTCCCTCACGACCAGCAGCCTACCTGGATTGGTGGCCTAAATTTGTTGCAGGCCTTGTGAGAAGACCGGGTGGAGACCCACAATTTGAAATGCGCCATACTTTTGTTTTGGGCGCGAATTTCAGCTATTTTGGGGCCTTCCGCCTGAATCTACTGCAGGCCTTACTAGGAGAATAAGGCAGTCTGGACAAAACGGGTAAGAGTCCCTAGCACACACAGCGACTCCCTCCCTGCTGGGAACCCCACTGTCCCACTAGCCGCATATATTGATACCAGCCCTAACTTTCCAGAAACCCAGGCCTTACAGTCAGCCTCAGTGCACATCGTAGCCCCACTCTGTGCATAACGGACATATAGCCTATCACCTCTTTATTAGTCTATCAGCAGGACGTCTTACATTTGCTCTGGGCCACACACAATTTTATGACTGATCAAAACTAAGATCCCTTACCAACTAGAAGAATAGTAAGGATTCCATCAGTGCATACCTCCTGAAAATAGGGTTGAGAAGACCATTTTAGCCCAGTAGCAGCAGAAAAATCACTGTGAGCTGAAATTAAGTACACTGACGCTCTCCATTATTCAACAGCACTGTTGGGGCAGCTTGAGAAACCCTGAACTGTACACTGTGGGAGCTGTGTTATTGCCTTGTGTTCTATACATCTGCAAGTTTCTTAATGTACAATGTAATTGCTACCTATATAGTTACCCTGCTACTTTCAAAATTAGAGGTATAGCTAATGTGATAAGCGACAAATTTTGCTGGTTCAGACACCTATACCTCTCATTTTAGTTTCCTGCATTTATTAGGACTAACCAGACACAATCTATCACTTAAGTAATAGTTAATTGGCTTTGGCACTTGACTACTCGGGCCCAAACACTCACTCACGCCATAGTATTTAACCCATTCATCTATGGGAGCTGCTCACACCAGTTATTCATAGCACCCCCCCTCTCTTTCTCAGACACTAAGATACCTTAGACACTACACTAAAACACACTTGGACACATAAACATAGTCACCTAAGCTATAACACACTCAGAACCACTCTACTACACTCACTATAGTATTTTTTTGTTATTCTAAATAGTAACAGCAACACAGCACACAACTAAACACTACCGGCTCAGACCAGACCTAAAATCCACCTCTAACAACTCATATATACAGACAAGCTGACCTAACCTCCCCATCACATAAAAACACACTATCTGTCACACTCTTACCGTATACCTCTAGGTACTCCCACACTTTATTCTCACAACCACAGACTACTACCTAATCCCATTCCCCATCCACTAGGCTTACAAGGAATATTCTACTCTGGGGAACACCACTATCACCCACACCTCTGGTTTGCTCTATTGGAATTATATTGTTGCCCTGAACACCCTACTAGTAAGGAACACCTTCAGCACACACCTAGTGTCTCGCAGATCAATCTTAGTCGTTGTGATCCCCCTAGCACCTCACCCTTTCCGGTCCAGTTAGTCAGGGCTGGTCACTTCCACTACCCTTTTCCCCTTCTGTACAGTCATATCCCACATGTCCCTGAGGTGCTAGGGGCCTAATAACTTGAATCTATATACTGTTGTGGAAATGTATGATTTTTTGTTTACTGAATGATGTCTTAACAACAATGTCATAACTTCATAGGGTGATAATTATCCCTGCTCCGCAGCTTGAGTTTAGGTAGTTGCAACCAGCTAACTTTACCTAACAGTACTTTTTATCCTTGAGATCATTCTAGGAGTTCCTTATAATACGCAAATGTCTTAGTTTGTAGTGAGGGATAACCAACTTTTATTTGCAGCTTGAACAAACGTTAGAGGGATTAGTAAAACCTTACGTTTAAGTGACTCATCTCATCAGGTTGATTTTCCTGCTCCATACTAGTAACTAACCTCTGTTCTACAGCTACACTGTACAGTCTTTCCACTATGCCCCACGGGTCTAGGAGAAAGGGGAAGACCCCCACTACCACCAAAAAGACTGTATATGACCATTTTGCCCAAACAGGAAAAGAACCCAACCTAGTCCCTAATGAAGAGCTAAGCGACCCTGAATCATTGGATGCTGAATCTCACTCGAGCATGCACTCGGAAGCACCATCACACCATTATATTACAAAGGCAACTTTGCAACATATGCTGGCCAATCAGACACACTCTATTACTCAGGAAATCCAACGATCTTCAGCGGAACTGAAAAAGGAAATTTCAGAGATTGGTGAGAGAGTCGAAGCACTTGAGCGGAAACAAGATGACCTAGTCGTCGATCAGACGAACCTGCTCACATACTCTGAAACTCTAGCAGACCAGATGACTCAACTTGAATTTAAGATGGCGGGCATAGAAGACAGATCCTGCAGAAACAATATCAGGAACAGAGGCATTCCAGAGGCGGTAGAGGCTACTGACCTGCAGCCTTATCTGAGAGAACTGTTCATGGAACTGGTGTGGGGGGTTCCCCGGAAGGGTTAACTGATACAATGGAAAGAGCCCACAGAGCCTTAAGATCACGGTCCGCTCCTGCTGATAAACCAAGAGATGTGATTGTCTGTTTCCACAGTTACATCTATAAAGATAAATTGATGCAAGCTGCATTTAAAAGACTGACTTTGCCAGAGAAATTCAAGGACATACAACTCCTACCTGACCTATAAGCTCATACACTACAGTATTGCAAAACCTTTATCACTTTAGCTCTCAGGAAAGCTAATATTAAATATCAATGGGGACACCCTACAAATCTGGTGGTTACTAGAAATAACCAAAGCCACATAATATCCACAATCCCTCAAGGTATGGCTCTTCTTACCACCTGGGGCCTTCAATCAGACCAATCCACACCATCACAACCTGTTTACCCAAAAATTGAGAGACTCAGCTCCCGAATGGTCTATTAAGGAACAAAGAGCTAAGAAACCTAAAACCAATTCACCATAAACTCAGGGCCGATAACCCACACTGGAGCTCACCAAAGATCTGCTGAAACTGGAAGACTCATCTGCTTTCATCAGTTTGCAGCAGAGACTTAAGTTAAATAAAGAGAGCCTGCGGGTGATTTGTAAGTTGTATTGTTTGTCTACCAAGTTACTGTTCATTTGTAGATTTATGTTTAGTACAATTATAGGTACAGTTTAGCTTAAATACTCACTGCGGAGCAGGGTCTGCCCTATTGACCCCTGCTTCTGTCCATTGTTCTCCCCCCCATGGGTAGCCCACACTAGGGCTTCATCAAAGCGGATTATTTTTGCTAATTCCCTTCCTTTACCCCTTACCTAACCTCCCGCACCGCTTACCCTTATCTACCCAATCCCCCTTAAACTGACTCAGACTTCCCTTTATAGCCTTCTATGCCCCCCCTTACAATCTTAACCCATAATGTTAGAGGTTTAAATTCACCACACAAGCGTAGCCTATTGGCTAGATCGCTCAAATTCCATAAACCTGTTGTGACTTTTCTACAAGAGACACATTGGTCTCTAGACAATCCCCCAAGCTCAATATCCAAAGACTACACTGTCTTTGAATACACCTCTTTCTTAAAAAAAGCTAGAGGTACGGCAATCCTAATCCACAAAAGAATAGTCTATGAACAAATCCAAGTCCTAAAAGACCCTCAATCCAGGTTTCTGATACTAATATGTAAACTGGATCATATTGATCACACTTTAGTTTCTATTTACCTCCCTAACTCACACCAGCCTCAATACCTCAAAAAGATCCTACTTAAAGTTGACCAGGTGAGAATAGGTAGAGTCCTGCTGGCAGGGGATTTTAACATGACCTGGGACCCACTGCTAGATAGGAAAAAAAACACCTGTACTAAACATCCTACTCCCTCGGCACAACTTTCCCATAAATTTAGGCAAATTATTGCTCAATACCACTACTACGATATATGGAGATCACTCCACCCTAGAAACAGGGACTACACCCACTTTTCACATCCTCATAAAACTTAATCTAGACTTGATTACGTTTTCTGCTCAGCAGACACCCTTGACCATGTAAAACATTCTAACATCTCTCTATGCCCTTGGTCTGATCACAACCTCATCACAGTGACTTTCCACTCAATAGAACAAAATAATGTGAGACCCTCTTGGCGCCTCCCACACCATGTCCTTCAAGACGCTGCTTTTAGGGAAACACTCAGAAAGGATATCTTATTTTATTCTCAATCTAATGTAACAAACAGGTCAGAGATGACACGTTATGGGGTGCGGCAAAAGCCACGTTTAGGGGCCTTATACTCAAGAGACAAAATCATTTAAAAAAACTTTCAGGTCTCCCCCTCTCTAGATCCCACTTCGAGCTGCGCCGGTTAGAACTCCTTAACAGAAACACTCCCTCGGATAGTACCATAGATCAAATTGCAAAGATCAAAAGCCATATTAACCAATTAGAATTAAAGCGTACCCAAGCAAACCTATTTAAGCTGAAACAGATCTCATATCATAAAAGTAACAAAGCTGATACACTATTAGCAAATAAACTTAAAAATAGGGCAAGCACTTCAAGAATCCACCATATCCAATCTGGAAACCAGATATACTGAAAACCCTCAGAAATAGGTATATGCTTTGAGAAATTCTACTCCAAACTATACAATTTGGAAAAATCCTCATATCACCCATTAGCCCCTGCCACTAGTATTCGTCTTTTTCTGGACAACCTAAATCTCCCCTCAATGATATTAGAGGATCAGGATACCCTTAATTCCCCCTTCACACTTCAAGAAATTAAACACGTAATAACACATTTGAAAGCCCTTAAAGCCCCAGGTCCAGATGGTTATACAGCATCTTTCTACAAAACATATAGACATGAACTATCCCCATTTCTCCTAAGATGTTTTAATCAAGCTAGAGAAGAGGGTAAGTTTGCTAGATAATTCCTAGAAGCCACAGTAATAACTATACCCAAACCACAAAAAGACCCATCCCTCTGTTCCAATTATAGACCAATATCGTTAATAAATTTGGATGTCAAAATTTACGCTAAGTTGCTCACTACTCGTATCTCTAAATTACTTCCACAACTCATAAACCTGGATCAAGTAGGGTTCATCCCACACTGTGAGGGACCTGACAACACTAGGCAACTACTAAACATCTGTACAGAGTCTACTAGACTCAACAGGCCATTCTCTGTCATCTCCTTAGATGCAGAGAAGGCTTTTGATCGCATACGGTGGTCTTACCTATGGGAGGTCCTTAAGACCTTTGGCTTCCCAGACCAAATTATTCAGGTGATCCAAGCACTCTATTCTACTCCCTCGGCAACAGTCAAGGGCCTAGGATTCCTCTCCCCTTCCTTCCCAATTTCCAATGGCACTAGACAGGGATGCCCCCTATCCCCTCTCTGCTCTTTGCCCTCGCGATAGAGCCGTTAGCTGAGCAAATCAGGCAAGACAACAAAATAGATGGTATTCGCTTACATGGCACTATTCATAAAATAGCGCTATTCGTGGATGACATAACAATATTCTCCTCAGACCCCAAAACCTCATTCCCAAGACTGAAGAAAATTCTAGAAGCTTTTGGCCATACATCCCTCTATAAATTAAACATAGATAAAACTGAAATTTTTACCTGGGGATTTCCCCAAGACACAGTCAACACCCTTCAAACCCAACATAGAGACCAATGCACCAATACTTACATATCCCACCTAGGAGTTAAAATATCTAATAATATCCCGCAGATGATTAAAGAAAATTATCTACCACTGTTATCTGAGTTGCGTTCTCTGAAAGATAAATGGGATTACACTTACATATCATGGATAGGTAGATTAACGGCCCTCAAAATGTCATATATCTTTTACACCAATTTCAGAGCGAATTTACAAAATACATATGGCAACATAAACCCCCCAGAGTAGCACATAAAATACTTCAAAGTCCTCCCAACAGAGGAGGAATCACCTCTACCTCAATATTATGATATTATAAAGGAGCAATGCTTACCTATATATCGCAATGGGGCGCCAAAGAATCCCCTAGTAAATGGAAAACCATAGAACAAGCCTTACTGCCGAACCACATAGATTTACCTGATCTAATCTGGATCCCCCCACACACACGGCGAACCGCGGATATCAGTAATCCTATAATATGGGAATGTCTCGCTATGTGGGATAAATTGAGACACTACCCACATATTGCTCCACATCCCTCACCTATCACTCCCTTATCGGGTCTCCTCCAAGGATTACCTGACTCCCATCCACACAGGTGGGCCCAAGCTGGTATTAGAACAGTCTCAGACCTCTGGATCACCTCCCCAACCTCACGTTTCATAACACTCACAGAATTACAGGCTAAACTCACTTTGCCTAGACACATGATCTATGAATATACAAGTATGAAAAGCTTCCTCCTTAGCTGGGGTTTTAAACCCGATCAACATACACCCCGAACACCTTGGGAGGCAACTTGGCAACAAGGCGGTAAATTACCCTGACCCCTCTCAATCCACTACTCTCTGTTAGGAAGCCTAGACCCTGAGACCAAGCTCCGTCATTTACTCAAATGGGAACTATCCCTGATTATAACTATACCCCCACAGATATGGCAACATGTGATATCCCTTACTAAGAAAGCTTTACACTGTGTCACCCTCTTCGAAACATATTACAAGATCCTAACACACTGGTACCTCACCCCCTCTAGACTTAACAAAATGTATGAATCCTCCTCGCCTTTATGCTGGCGTAAATGTTGGAAAAGAGGAGATTCATTACACATATGGTGGGAGTGCCCTAGGCTACGACCCTTATGGAATATCTGCTTCCGGACACTAACTAGTCTGGGTATAGCACTCCCCAGGACCCCTGCAAATGCCCTACTACACATAGGTATACGTAACTTACCTAAACATCAAGCGTATTTGTGTGTTTACCTACTGACAGCCATAAAAGCGGCAATAGCCAAATCATGGAAAACTGAATCTCCCCCAAAATGGTCATATATTCTAAACTACATGGCATATATCTATAATATGGAGAAATCTATTTTCCACACCTTAAACAACTCAGACCTATTTGAATTGATTTGGGCAGACTGGCAAAATAGGTACGATACTACCTGGTCCCCGAATTTTGGGATAAATGCAAGTTAGATATCTTCACAATACTTATTCCATAGACAGGAATCTTTTATTTGCCTCCTACACTTCATTTTAATTCCCCCCATTCTTTCCTCTCTCTATTCCCTATCCTTGCCTTTCCCTTCCTCTCCCCATCCCTCATCAACGTACTTAATTTTGTAGAGCATTATATTATGTTTACCATACGTAATTTCCATGCATAACAGCCTTAAAATGTTTGACATGTTTGGACTAAATGTTTACTTGATATGGAGGAGCCTGCACGCTCCAAGCACAATTTCTGTTATCTGAAAGTAATTTATTTTAATAAAAACTTTTCAAAAGAAAAAAAAAACACACACACACACATATATCTCAAAATAAAGTACAAATAAGTGACATCTAAAGTGCAAATATATATAACATCATAAAAAGGCAGATCTGGCATCCCAGACAAATTGACTTGTTACATGCAACACCCTGCTGCACCAAACCCTGTATACTGACAGGCTGTGTCTGGACAGGTTGTCGTGGGGATCTATGCATGTATATAAGAAATATATATAGAGTAGTAAAATAGTGCCCCCCCCCCTATTGTGCTTTATATAAACACCACTGCTCAAAGTAGAACAGATTTCCTTTTCACAAAGTGTTTATACTGCAGGCTTATATTCAATGAAAGAACCAACAGTTCCATAATTTAGCGTTTTTAGAGCAGTCAGGCAAGCAGAATGCATATAGATATGTAAGTAGGTCGGCAGCTAAAGCATAAAACATGGCATGCAGAGAGGTTAGTATATAGTAGCAGGAGGTGAGTTGTCAACAGAATAGGCAATCCGGACAGCAAGCAAAGTCCAGCAAGCTCCACATATGCGGTTCTGTGTCTGTAACAACAAAATTATACCTCTCCTTAGCGTATCCATATCCATAATGCAAAGTCAGTGCTGCAAACCATTTCGTAATGTGCTTAGTTGCTGTAGCGAACTGCAGAGTCTCCATTTCTTGAAAGCACATGGAACATTCACAAGCCAAACATCGGTTACCAGAGTGCCTTGCCAACACCTCCCATTGGCTGAATAACGGGGCTATGTCAGGGATATTGTAATTTTAATTTAAAGTTAGGGGGTTGTTAGGTTTAAGGGTTAATAGTTTAATTTAGTTTTTTTTGCAATGTGGGGAGCTGGTGGTTTAGGGGTTAATAGGTTTCTTTAGTGGCAGTGATGTGGGAGGCCAGAGGTTTAGGGGTTAATAACTTTATTTAGTGGCGGCGATGTCGGGGAGCGGCGGAATAGGGGTTAATACATTTTATTAGTGGCGATGATGTCGGGAGTGGCAAATTAGGGGTTAATAAGTTTAATTTAGTGTTTGTGATGTGGGAGGGCCTCGGTTTAGGGGTTAATAGGTTGTTTATGGGTGTTAATGTACTGTGTAACAGTTTAGTTATGAGTTTTGTGTAACTGTTTTGTTGCGCAAAGCTCATAACTACTGTTCTCAGATAGCGGAATGGATCATGTTGGTAAAGGCTGTAACGCAAGCATTTTAGCCTCACAACACAACTTGTAATACCAGCACTATGGAAATCCCACGCAAAACATCATTTTTTTGAGTGCGGGACTGATGTTGCATTACAGGCTAAAATGCTTGCAGTACAGCTATACCGACAAGACTCACAATGGCTGCGTTCCAGTTTTTATGCATTAAAACCGGAACGCAAAAATCATAATCTAGGTGAGTGATAAGTCCTGGGAGCTGAGAGCTTTAAGTCTGCTGTTAAGAGTAGCCTGGGCTCTAGCAAGAAGAGGATCAAGTTAGCATGCTCTCCAGAGCTTGTTAAGGTAAGTATTCTAGCTACAGGTGAACTTTTCCCCCATAGCTTTGAACATTTACATTTAAATAAATATTTAGAAATACAAAGAAAATGTTCCTCTATGTGAAGAACATTAGAATGTAAAATATTTTCACATACAGTAAAACACATTATTAAACATAAATATAAATGCTTTTTTTTATTTTCTGGGATATGAGTGGAAAGTGCTCAAATGTATGTATGTATATATATATATATCAATTATAATTTATGAGAAGACAAAGTGACATAAAATAATATCACTTTAACAAAGACTGGGATTCCAGCACTCTTTTAATAATAAATGACGCAACACTCTCATGATATAGTATCAAACTTGTGGGTTTATTACGTGTCAGATATACCCAAAAGACTACGAACTTGACTTGTAGAATATAATAATCAACACACAAAATACAGTACAGTGAATATAAAAATTGATTCCATATCTTCTAGAATTACTCCTAGAACATAACAGGACCGGTCCCAATTTCAACCACACCTCTACTAATGTGAACCTGTATAGTTAGTAAAGGATAAATATATTGAGACTTAAATGAGTCATCAAGTCTCATTAAGTTTAGGTCAGTGAAACCAGACTTATATATATCCTTTCTAGCTAAACGTGGTATTCAGCAAAAAGTTTAGACGTACAAATTAATAACGTGCATACATGATAATATTGCACTAACATATGTCTATATATTCAATTATAGTTTAACATAGACCAATATTGTACAACACAACTGAAAAGCCACTATTATGTTTCACATTGCAATAGGAGCTAGCATTAGAGTATCAGAAATAAAGCTGCTAAAAATGGAAAGACAGCTTTTATCCTTAAATATTGCTCTATTTGTTTGAAGCTGAAATTCCTTGCTCAGAGCTGTTGTTACTGCAAGGTAAAATCGTGCATGCATATAGGAGCCAAGCGTAGAGTTGTATCAGTAAGTTAGTAAATTCACCAAACCAGGTTGGGAAAGCTGTTGTTACTGCAGTGTAAAAGCATGCATGCAATTAAAGCCAAGCGTGGAGGTGTGTCAATATGTTAGAAAGTTCACCAAACCAAGTTGGGATATCGACACTACACAGCTGGGAGGCTTAGGCAGTCAATGAAGCAAAGAGAATTGTAGCCAAAATTTAACTTGAAAGCAAAGACAGCAAATTATGTAGCGGAAAAGGTACAGGAGGATACTTATGTTTAATATACTGTACCCCTCTGTCGACTGCACCTTTTCCTGTTAGATTGACAATCTCTTCAAGCAATCTGTGCCAGGATCTTCATACTTTCGATGGATGAGAAAAATCTTTTATTTCTTTCTCTACTCCTTTTTTCTTGAAGAGCGCCTCACAGGCTTCCATGCTTACCGTCTTATAACGGATAGTTTTCCCAGAGCATAGAGCCTCCTTTGATCCACAGCTGGGCATTCAGCTTTCAAACTTGCCGCTTATCGAAAACAGTGTTTTCTTTGCTTTCAAGTTAAATTTTGGCTACAATTCTCTTTGCTTTAATTGCATGCATGCTTTTACACTGCAGTAACAACAGCTTTCCCAACCTGGTTTGGTGAATTTACTAACTTACTGATACAACTCTACGCTTGGCTCCTATATGCATGCACGATTTTACCTTGCAGTAACAACAGCTCTGAGCAAGGAATTTCAGCTTCAAACAAATAGAGCAATATTTAAGGATAAAAGCTGTCTTTCCATTTTTAGCAGCTTTATTTCTGATACTCTAATGCTAGCTCCTATTGCAATGTGAAACATAATAGTGGCTTTTCAGTTGTGTTGTACAATATTGGTCTATGTTAAACTATAATTGAATATATAGACATATGTTAGTGCAATATTATCATGTATGCACGTTATTAATTTGTACGTCTAAACTTTTTGCTGAATACCACGTTTAGCTAGAAAGGATATATATAAGTCTGGTTTCACTGACCTAAACTTAATGAGACTTGATGACTCATTTAAGTCTCAATATATTTATCCTTTACTAACTATACAGGTTCACATTAGTAGAGGTGTGGTTGAAATTGGGACCGGTCCTGTTATGTTCTAGGAGTAATTCTAGAAGATATGGAATCAATTTTTATATTCACTGTACTGTATTTTGTGTGTTGATTATTATATTCTACAAGTCAAGTTCGTAGTCTTTTGGGTATATCTGACACGTAATAAACCCACAAGTTTGATACTATATCATGAGAGTGTTGCGTCATTTATTATTAAAAGAGTGCTGAAATCCCAGTCTTTGTTAAAGTGATATTATTTTATGTCACTTTGTCTTCTCATAAATTATAAGTGATTTCTATTGTATGGGTCTGCACCACATGCCTAGATACTGGTAAAATTCTAAAAAAGTCCCAATATAAAGAATTTTTCGAAAAACACTCCAATAAATTTTGCAATTTTTCCATTTACAAACTTTATTTTATATATATATATATATTGACCATTGACCATGTACCACGATTACGACGTGGAGGAGATAGAGCGTTAACTCTACTATGCCTAGAAGCCAGGTGGATTTTCAACTTAAACACCATGGCTCCCAAAGGTCTTAATTCAACGATTGACTTTGGATGTTGCTATAGATAAACATTTTATGCACATCTTCCACCTATGGAAACCCCCTCCATATGGACTCTTTTCTTACAATATAACATCTATATTTATACCTTTTAGAGTATATGATACTATAATTATTGGAGTTTTTCTCATCCACTGATAAGTAGGCATTTCAATTTTTTGTGTATTTGCATTTGTAGTCTCCCATTGATACTAACACAGTATAGATTGGTCTCTTTTTTAATATGTGTAATTGACTACTCTTTTCTAGCAGCATTACTTATACAGTGTTATTACTGGGGATCGCTGCTTCTTTGTTATGATGTTGTCATTCAGCGTAGGTTCATTTATCTATTCATTAATGTTTATTTAGGTTCACTGTTATGTTTATCCTGCCTCTCCGATGTGAACACGCTTTTGTGTGCACATCCCCTAGCATACCACTTTGTTGTGCATCACGACATACGGCTCTTGTTTACCATTGCCATGACTTCAGGATACAGCCTCGTTTTGGTTGCCGATGCGTGTGACATCATTACGTTGGCGTACACGCTCATGGAACACTGACTGCATCGGACAGATGGCTACTGAACGGTTTGGCAGTTTGTATGTATATTTTGTTAACCACATTGGGTATATAAGTTGGGTTGCTTATACGGGTTGTTTATCTCTCACATGGTCTCCGTTTGACAAAGGTCTAAGTGTAGACCGAAACGTTATTGGTTAAGGCCCTGCTGTTTCACCTTCGTTTGATTAAAAGGCTTGTTATTCAAATATCCTGTGTTGCCTGTTTTTTTCTGGATATTTCATATACACTGTGCCGAGTTTGTATTCTGGATCATATATATAGATATATATATATATATATACACAAAAAGAAGAAACACTAGTATCTCCCAAAAAACACATACTCCTTAGGCAGTTAGAGCCTGAATCCCTCCCTATGTCAGTAGTGTTTTTGATGCGACTTTGATGGCACTATGGAAGTGACAAAGAAGAAAATCTGTAACCATCCAACAGGTGCACTGGAAAAACACGCTGTTTGATTATTGCGCCTACGGCCCGTGAGAACAGGTGAGAGGTATACAGCTCTGAGCCAGAGAGGAGGCAACCTCAGTCTTAAGTGGAGGTGGTGAGTGACCTGTTTCTTATTTTGTCGGTCCAGTGAGCTTGATCTGTAGGTGGACTGCTGTTCTGTGTGCCTGTATTTTGCATTATTAACATAAGATAGGAGCACCAACTTGGGGAATAGCATGACATTAAAAGTCCTTTATTTGTAAAAAAAATTATATTAAAATATCCACATCCAAAGCACAAAGTGAAAAGTTAATAGAACAGATGAGTCAGCAAGACACAGCTGACACATTTCGGCTAAATAGCTGTACTCAAAAGCTGCTATCTGCCAAATAAAAACACAAATATTTAAATGGAAAAGCCCTCCTCCTTTTGGTCAACCTGTAATTGATAAATTACATCTATATTAGGTGCATTTTCACTGCTCTGAAAATTTAACCCACTAAAGACCTGCTTAAATTGTTACCTGAATTGCCAAGCCATAATGCTATCAGTGCCGGTATTAAACCTAATATTGCCAGGTATATTATGCATTCAGTACTTCTTAGCTAGACGGCACTAAAAACTTTGGGATCTCACGTTACATTTATGTTAACCCTTTATGTGAATAGCTAATTTGCTAATACTTTAGGGATTTCTATATAGAGTAAAAGCTTTTACAACACAATATTTTAGATGATCCTCAGTGGATATAAATTAGGAGTGGCTGGTTAGATCAATCATATATATCAGTGCACTAGATTACATATATATCGAAAAAACAAAAGCAAGTCTAGTTAAATGAAGAATAATATACAGTTTTACATGTAGGAAGGTACAATAAGTTATATACAATTGTGGAAACAAAAACAACTCAAGTTAGGGAAAAGCCATAAATCTGTAAGGTTGGCTCCTATATAGAGCTTGCTATTACTGTTTGTATATGGAAACACAGCACATCTCAATGCATAATGCCTCAAGGAGGTGAATAGGCTAATACAAATTATTATACATATATAAGTTATATGTGATAAAGAGGGTTTTTGAGAGGAGTAATCTCCTATCCTTAGTATTGCCCCCTCATCTACAAAATCTTTTACCAGAAATTAATTAAGTCATAGTCAGAATTGAAGCCATGGAGGCCTATTTATGAAATGTCTGTCAGACCTGATCTGACTGAGCAATACGCTCTCCGTATTCAGCATTGCACCAGCAGCTCTTGTGAGCTGCTGGTACAACGCTGCCCCCTGCAGAATTGCGGCAATCGGCCGCAAGCAGGGGGTGTCAATCAACCCGATCGTACTCGATCGGGTTGAATTCCGATGATTCCTGTCCGCCTCATCAGAGCAGGCAGACAGGGTTATGGAGCAGCGGTCTTTAGACCGCTGCTTCATAACTGCTGTTTCTAGTGAGCCTGCAAGCTCACCAGAAACATGGGGCATCAAGCTCCATTTGGAGCTTGATAGATAGGCCCCATTAGGTAACCTGGTATGGAGCTTAACGATCCAAAACACTTTCTGCCTGGCTAAAAATCTCTCTCTATCTCCTTCTCTAGGGGGAGAAAATACTTTTTCTATGGCTGTCCATTCAAAAGTACTGGTTTCTTTATTATGATTATTCTTTATTTATAAAGTGCCAACAGATTCCGCAGCCCTGCCCATGGGTACAAGGATAAAAGTACAATGGAGAAACAGTACAATGAAAGACAACATTTTACAGACAAATACAGGGGGAATTGAGGGCCCTATTCCTGTGGGAACTTACAATCTAGATGGGTAGGAGGATGGGAAACAAGAGGTGGGGACTGCAAAGGTGAGAATGATATTAGTGAGGAGATAGATTAGGGCAACTGTTAGGTAAGTGAAGTTCATTTGTTAATGAGTCGGGTGATAAGCTTTCTTGAACAAAAAGATATTTAGGGAACGTTTAAAGGAGGAGAGTTTAGGGGAAAGTCTGACAGCTCAAGGAAGTGCATTCCGCACGAGAGAAGTCCTGTAGTCTAGCATGAGAGGAGGTGATGATAGAGGAAGCAAGGAGCAGGTCATTCTCAAGTCAAAAATTGACAGAAAGACTGAGGTTACTGGGTTACTCTAAACCTACCATAGAGTCAGCAAAGCAATCAGTCACTAGACTGAATAGACAAGATCTTTTGACTAGAGAATCTCTATCTAGCAACAGAATATCTAAAGAAATTAATAATGATCTATTATTCATAACCACATACAGTGAACAATACAATCAGATTTGTAATATTGTAAGAAAACATTTACCTATATTGAGAGCTGATGATAATTTGGCAAAACTGACAATAAAGATCTGCAAATTTGCTTACAAAATGAATAAGACCATTGGCAATTTGGTCTCTCCAACAAAATTAGCAAATAATATGCCACGCAAATCATCATGGTTCACCACGAATGGCGTGTTTAAATGTCAAGATCAACATTTGTCATTTATTTGATCACTTGTGTAAAATGTGACAAACAGTACGTAGAACTCATGACACGTGAGGTCAGGTCTAGAATTAGGGAACATCTTTCCACCACAAAAATGGGAACGGCCAGTACGCAACATTTTGTCAACACTCACAATAAAGAAACCAGTACTTTTAAATGGACAGCCATAGAAACAGTATTCTCTCCCCCTAGAGGAGGAGATGGATAGAAACATTTAGCCAGTTAGGTGGTGTTCTGGATCTTTAAGCTCCAGACCAGGTTTCCTAATGGCTTCAATTCTGACTATGACTTAATTAACTTCTGGTAAAAGATTTTGTAAATGCGGGGACACTACTACTAAAGATAGGAGACTACTCCACTCAAAAACCCTCTTTATCATATATAACAAATGTTATTTCATATGTATAAGAATTTGTATTAGCCTATTCACCTCCTTGAGGCATTATGTATTGAGATAATTTGCTGTATTTCCTCTATCTCTCCATACGTTTCCATATACAAACAGTAATAGAGAGCTCTATATAGGAGCCAACCTTATAGATTTATGGCTTTTCCACAATTGTATTAAACTTATTGTACCTTCCTGCATGTAAAACTGTATATTATTCTTCATTTAATTAAACATGCTTTTGTTTTTTTCAATATATATGTAATCTAGTGCACTGTATATATGGCTGATCTAACCAGCCACTCCTCATTTAAATCAACTGAGGATCATCTAAAATATTGTGTTGTAAAAGCCCCTTACTCTATACAGAAATCTCTAAAGTATTTGAGAATTAGCTTATCACATAAAGGGTTAACATAAATGTAAAGTGAGATCCCAAAGCTTTAGTGCCGTTGAGCAAAGAAGTACTGAATGCATAATATATCTGACAATATTAGGTTTAATACTGGCAATGACAGCATTACGGCTTTGCAATTCAGGTAACAATTTAAAGGGACACTGAACCCAAATATTTTCTTTCATGATTCAGAGAGCATGAAATTTTAATCAACTTTCTAATTTACTCCTATAATCAATTTTTCTTCACTATCTTGATATCTTTATTTTAAAAACAGGAATGTAAATCTTAGCACCCAGCCCATTTTAGGTTCAGCACCATGGATAGTGCTTGTTTATTGGAGGCTGACATTTACCCAATGCAACACGCTCCCAGGGCCAGGTCTCAAGCGGATGACGTCACTGGTGCTTGTAAGGGAAGGAAGAGCTCCATCAATGCTCCAACACAAATCCAGAAAGAACAAACAGGCAGCACCCGGTATTTAGAACTCTACAGGACACAGTAGGTTAAAGCACAAAAATATTTAATAGGCACAAAAATGAAAATAGCACAAAGTACACATCACAGCACAAAAAGGGGGTCAGTCAAACATGTTTCGTAGAATTACATATTGCACTTCGTCAGTGACCCATAAAGAACAAGTGCTAGCATATCCTATTTAACAAACCATACGGCTCCTCCCCTTAAACAGTACACCAATCATGTATCTGAGACTGTGTACAAAGGAAACCTGTGTATAAGTGTGTTTGTAGATTAACATATAGATTTACATCAAAACAACTGTTAACTGTAAATTACTCAAAACTATATTCAGAATCTACACAAATAATTTAACATCCCACTCAGAGTTCAAACCCTTTGGCATTTGTCTAAGGATTTCTTCCCTATTCCCTCCTCTGGGGTGTCTTGGAATAATTTGTATACACTGCAATGCTAAAAGGGAACTGTCAGCATTATGTTCTTTTTTAAAATGTATGGAAATTGGGGTAGTGGATTCTGGGTCCTCAATAGCTCTCAAATGTTCTAAAAAACGATAATTGAGGGCACGGGTGGTTAAACCAACATACTGCTTACAGCACCCCCTACAGCTCAAAAGATATATTGCAAAACAAGTGTTACAATTAGAGTACTGGCGTATTTGATATGTTTTACCCGTAACTTGTGAGGTGAATTCATTACCAAAAATAGCATACGAGCAAGACTTTCATCTAATGCTGTTGCATTTAATGAAAACTGGTTTTAAAAACAACCAATTTGATTTATTACACCTAGGTAACATGGACAGTGACAATGTATTACCTAGGGTTCTCGCCTTTCTGGACACAAACATGCAACCCGTACTTATGATATTTCAAAGTTTATCATCCACTTCCAAAATATGTAATGAATCTCTAAAAATACCACATATTTTATGGTATTCACTGCTAAAAGTGGTGATGAACTTAGGTTTATTTTTCACAACAATAGATTTGCATTTAGGGACAAACAAAGAGCCTCGATCCAAAACATCCACTTGCTCTTTGATATTCGCCAGGGTATCCCTTTTATATCCTCTCTCAATTTGTGAGATCACTGGCATGGTTTTCATATTGTACAGGGTCTGTGCAATTACGCTTAAACCTCATATACTGACTCTTGGGAATGGCATTGATGGTATGTTTAGGATGACAGGGCGCAGCATACAGAATTGCATTGCCTGCTACTTCTTTCCTATATAGTTCTACTTCAACACTGTTTTTAAGAACATTAGATTTTAATATTATATCCAAGTAAGGAACACTGTCCTTGCTATATGTATAAGTGAATTTCAGGTTTGAATCGTTCTCTTGTAAGTAACTCAAAAAGGAAGAAATAATATCATCTGGACCTCTCCAAACAAATAAGAGGTCATCAATATAGCGACCAAAAAAGAGAATGCTCACTCTGAATGGGTTACCATGTCCAAAGACGTGGAAGAGCTCCCACCAACCCAAATACAGGTTGGGGAGGAGGGAGCAAATTTAGCTCCCATTGCCGTTCTGCGCCTTTGGAGATAGTAATTCCCCTCAAACATTAAAACAATGATGTGTTAATAAAAAATCAATTGATCGCAAAATAAATTCTTTCACTTCCTCACTATACTGAGAATATCTAATAATAATCTAATGTTCTTAAAAACAGTGTTGAAGTAGAACTATATAGGAAAGAAGTAGCAGGCAATACAATTCTGTATGCTGCATCCTGACATCCTAAACATACCATCAATGCCATTCCCAAGAGTCAGTATATGAGGGTTAAGCGTAACTGCACAGACCCTGTACAATATGAAAACCATGCCAGTGATCTCACAAATAGGTTTGTTGAGAGACGATATAAAAGGGATACCCTGGCGAATATCAAAAAGCAAGTGGATGTTTTGGATCAAGGCTCTTTATTTGTCCCTAATTGCAAATCTACTGTTGTGAAAAATAAACCTAAGTTCATCACCACTTTTAGCAGTAAATACCATAAAATATGTGGTATTATTAGAGATTCATTACATATTTTGGAAGTGAATGATAAACATAGAGATGTCATAAGTGCGGGTTGCACGTTTGTGTCCAGAAAGGTGAGAACCCTAGGTAATACATTGTCATTGTCCATGTTACCTAGGTGTAATAAATCAAATTGATTGTCTTTGAAACCAGGTTTCTTTAAATTCAACAGCATTAGACGCAAGTTTTGCTCGTATGCTATTTTTAGTAATGAATTCACCTCACAAGTTATGGGTAAAATGTATCAAATACGCCAGTACTCTACTTGTAACTCTTGTTTTGCAATATATATTTTGACCTGTAGGGGGTGCTGTAAGCAGTATGTTGGTTTAACCAACCGTGCCCTCAAGGATTGTTTTTTAGAACAGTTGAGAGCTATTGAGGACCCAGAATCCACTACCCCAATTTCCATACATTTTAAAAAGGAACATAATGCTGACAGTTCCCTTTTGGCATTTCAGTGTATACAATTTATTCCAAGACAACCCAGAGGAGGGAATAGGGAAGAAGTCCTTAGACAGCGTGAAGTCTTTTGGATTTTTCATTTTACACCAGAATGCCAAAGGGTTTGAACTCTGAGTGGGATGTTAAATTATTTGTGTAGATTCTTAATATAGTTTTGAGTAATTTACCGTTAACAGTTGTTCTGATGTAAATCTTTATGTGCATTTAGGTGTTTATATTATCTTACATTGCACATTGTTTGAATGAGACAATGATGCAAATATGTGGTAATTATACACAGGTGTCCTTTGTAAACAGTCTCAGGTACTCAGGTACATGATTGGTGTAGTATTTAATGGGAGGAGCCGCTTGGTTTGTTAAATAGGATATGCTAGCACTTGTTGTTTATGGGTCACTGACAAAGTGAAATATGTAATTCCACAAAACATGTTTGACTTACCCCCTTTTTTGTGCTGTGATGTTTACTTTGTGCTATTTTCATTTTTGTGCCTATTAAATATTTTTGTGCTTTTACCTACTATGTCCTGTGGTGTTCTGAGTACCGGGTGCTGCCTGTTTGTTCTTTCTCTATCTGAATTAAGAAAGAAAAAATTTGGGTTTGGTGTCCCTTTAAGAAGGTGTTTAGTGGGTTAAATTTTCATAGCAGTCAATCACTTTCCCTTTAAATGTGTGTGTTTTTATTTGGCAGATAGCAGCTTTTGAGTACGGCTATTCAGCCGAAACACGTCAGATTTGTCTTGCTGACTCCTCTGTTCTACTAACCTTCCACTTTGTGCTTTGGATGTGGATATTTTATTATTGTTTATTACAATTAAATTATTTTTAATTTCATACTATTCCCTAGTTGGTGCTCCTATCTTCTTTGTTGGTGTTCTGTGGGACCCTCCAGTGCAGTACAACTACGAGTGGAATAGCAATCCTGTCACTAGGTTTTTGATCCATTATACATGGACACAGCCAAGTTCAGAACAAGCCGCTGATGTCACTATTGAGACCTACACGCCTCTACTGGAGCTCATGTAACCACGCACCAGTGACGTCTGAAAGAGGGTATTAGAAGCAAAGGCTACGCACACGGAGGTGCATGCTGGAGTTCAGGATCCACATTGGAACAGGCAAATTGGGCTCGCAGAAGGGAATAGCAGCTACCCAGCTGCTGACTTCAACCTTAAGCTCGGCCTGATCATGGGGCAGCAATGGTAAGCAAGTTTTTTGTCGCCTGAATACATTGTATATGTCATATATAACCGGCTCCTATGAACTTAAGCCATAGAGACTATTTAATACTACCATTTGGGAAACCTGACTCTCATATAACATTGTATATGTTCCTTACTGGCTATTTTTGAACTGTCTTTTGTATCACATATAGGGAGGAGGGTGAATCTTGTGGATTTCCTGCTAACTTTGATGAAATGTTGCAATATATCTGCACCTTGCTTAAGAGATGTTAATACTTAATTCTCTTTTTAAATGTTATCCGGACTATCAATTTTGATGCAATACTATCTACATGCGCTTTTTGACGGGATATAAAGTATCCCAGCTTGATATCGATGAACAGTCTGGTCTAAATTATATACCAAGGACATTATATGTAGTTTTATTTGTGTTATGCACACAATAGTGACATCTTTTTGAGCCAGCTGTAGTTTTTTGTAACAGGTATCCCTGATTTAAGCACCTTTTTTGTTATTTGTTTTACTTTAATTTACATCTACTGGATGGTATTTTGTTTTCTGGTTGCTCTAATTAAATTATGTTCTTTATCTGGATTGATTTACTTTAGTATGTGTTTTTTGGGAGATATGGAGACTAGTGTTTCTTCTTTTTGTGTATTCTACACACCTCCACTCACCTTGGTCTATACAAGTTTATTTTTTATTGTGGGACCTTGTCCATAGCCAATATATATCCCAGAAACAGCTGGTATAAATCTCAGCACACACACACACACATATATATATATATATATATATATATATATATATATATATATATATAGTATACACACAGACATATATATATACATAAAATATATATAAAATATATATATATATATATATATATAGTATATACACACACACAGACATATTTATATATATACATAAAATAAAAAGCAGAGACCTTTGAAATAGAAGCCAAAGAATTGGTAACGAAATTTGTGGCAAAAGGATACTCTACTGAAGTAATTGAACAGAGTCTGAATAAAACAAGAAAACTCGATAGGAATATTCTTTTAAAAGGTAATGAGAACAGAAAAATTTCCACGTCAAAAAAGAGAAATAATTTATTCTTAACTAAATATAATAACTCAGCTACTGAAATAGAAAGAATTATTCGCCGATACTGGTATGTCTTAAAAGAAGATCCAGTATTAAAAAATTTATTAGAAGATAAACCAAATGTTGTCTTCAGAAAAAATAGATCAATAAAAACCATATTAGCACCCAGCACTTTAAGAGAAATTAAAACAAACAAATCCTGGTTAACAGATCAACACAAAGGATTTTTTAAATGCAAAAGGAAAAATTGTAATGTATGTAAATACACTGATCCAGATAATAAAGAAGTAAAATCAAATACAAATAATAAATGTTTTCCTATTAAATCTTTTTTAAATTGTCAGTCCAAATTTGTGGTGTACATCCTTGAATGCAGCTGTGGGAAACAGTATTTGGGGAGAACAAAACGTACCCTGAAACGGAGAATTAATGAACATTTGAACAATATCACCTCTGGTGATGTTCCCCACGGCGTGTATGATCATTTCAGGGATGCACACCAGAATAACCCTGAAGGTATGAAATTTAAAGCAATAGAACAGGTGGTTCTGGAAAAAAGAAGGGGCGATAGACTGTTACAATTACGGAAACGTGAGACCTATTGGATACACACCCTTAAAACTTTAGAACCATATGGTCTCAATAGAGAGGTAGACATACAGGCTTTCTTATGATTTTAAAATATTAATAACCTCTAAGTCTTTTTACCTACGCTATTTTTATGAATTCAAGAATTCTCACTAATTTAAAATTACTTACGCAACCCCTAGATACATAATGTATCATGAATTAAATCTTATAACTTTATTTTTAAATATAATTTTTAAATTTTATATTAATTATATATAGAAATGTAACTAACATTAAGGTTCAAACACATTTTTTGTAAAGTAGTAAGGAAATCTTCTTTTCACCCTTTTTAAAATTATTTAATAATATTAATGAATTTTGTATTATTATTGTATGTTTAGTTAATATTATAATTGTGGTGGTTCACATTTTCCTAAATGTGAGCGCAGATATGACCATCGCATAATATAACAGGATTACAAATTCGCATGACCGATTTTTAAATGAGACGCTTAGGTGGGCGGTCTACATTGACTAAGAACGTATTTAAGGGAAGCTTCCAGTGGGCGTGGATATTCCTCTGACGAAGCGGTGACACAACCGTGAAACGCGTAAGGCCACGCCCACCTTGCGTCTGTCTTTGTGAAACAGCGATCAGCTGTGTTTGTATCTGCACGGACCATTTTGCTCAAGAGAGATTGTACTCCAAAAAAACTCCTACCAAAAGGGATGTGAGTGGAATAAGAGGCCGGGAGAAATACTTGTCCAGATCTCGAGTTACAGACAGCGACACCCGGCATTCAGGTTGGATTTGTCCTGACTTCTTTGATTAAGCACTTTCATAGCAAGCGGTTCTGAGCGGAACTTTCAAACTACATGCTCAAACATACCTCACAAGTTTGAGGTTGACTCTTGTGAGTAGATACCCTACGGGGAGCAGTTTTAATATACCCCTGTATTATTGTTTAAATTAAATTGATTTGCACTATGTAGGTGCCTTTGTGCGCTTTCTTTCTCATTTTTTTAGATTTCTACCTTACTCCGTGAGATTCCGGAGGATTAATAAGATACAGCAGCCGACACCTACAATTGATCTGCACTATTACGTGGGATCCAACCAACTTATCCTTTTTATTGTGATTTATTATCTTATCATTATATATTTTATTCTGTTATATATTTCAATGAATCAATATTATTTGATTATTTGAATGTTTTGATTTTGGCATCATCCAGATATTTATATTGTATTTTAAAAAAATAGGTTTATTTAGAGCGCAGTTCTGTGTTTTGAAAGAGAGGTTTTTTAACCCTTTGACATACACGCTTTTTTTGTTTCATTTGTTATTCTTCTATCTCAATTAGAACAGCAGCACTTGTTAAACCTAACATTATGACCACTTTTTATTATGGAGATTATTTTAATACACAAAGAAATGATTCTATGTCTGATGAAGAAGAGGATCTGAGTAGAGAAACTGTGGATCCAAGGGAATTATTTCAAAAATTAGAAAAATTGAGCAAATTACAAATTAATCATTACTATGATAAAAGAATTTTAAAAAAATATATTAAAAAGAATTTAATACCGAAGGGGTTGCGTATGTCAAAAACAGCTATTTTTGATTTAGCTGATGTAGAATATCATTTAGAATGGGAGCAAGCATTAACGGACTGCTCAAACAAATTTATAGATATTCTAATCAGATACAGAGATATAAAATTATCTAAAATAGTGGAGGAGATCAACAAAATTAGAGGTGAATTAGAACCATTCAGGGAAGATGCTCTATATGATGAAATTAATAAAGAAACCAAACAGAGGGTACAAAAATATGAAAAAGAAATAGAATATAGGAAATATAAAAAATTTAAGAGGGATTATATAGAGTTACAAGAAGAAATTAATCAGGAGACCGAACAGGAATTACATATAGAAGAGGGGAATGACATGGAAGAGGTTTTCTCAAAGACAAAAAGTACTAATACCCCTATAAGAGCTGAATATCCTAATAGAAAAAGAAGCTTTGTAAAAGCGCAAGTACAACAACCAAGGCATTACTCAAACAATAGGTCAAGGAATGAGGGTTCTTATTACCCCCAGGGTCCTAGGGCTAACTCTCATAATTGGCGTAGGAAGAATTCTAATAATTATAATTATAATCATTATCATGAATATGCATATCAGGATAGAACTCCAAATGATAGTAGGGATAATCATAGATATGTCAATGGTCAACCAAAAAAAGGCCATAAAAAAGCTCAGAATTTTCATAACAATAACAAAAAAACCATTAATCAAAATGCTAAAGTAGTGATGGCAACACATGAGAGAGAGGACAGAGAGGCACCTTCTTCTTCTGAGCATTTTTCTGATCCACAGGTAAGAAACAGCAACCGTGAGAACAACAGGTCAGGAAAAATTAAAGACAATGCATCTTTTTTAGGAAAATCAGGGAAATTAACAAAACCGCAAATAGTGGAAAAAGGAAATGTACCAATAACTCACTTTTACACAAGACAAAAAAGACCTATGGAATCAGACGAGGAAAGCGAGGGGGACGAAATATACGAAATAAAGAGGAGAAAATAATTTTAAATAAAGAAAAAACTAAAATTTTCAATTTATCAGATAAGAGATTAACGCCAGCAGAATTAAGTCTACTCCAAAAAGGTCTTTCCTTTTCTCCCTCAGAGAATCCAAATTCATTTGAGTTATTTATAGATTTAAATAAATTTATTCGGAAATTAACTCTAACACGCCATTTTGAAAAAACTAAACTTAAGAATAAAGACAATATTAATCTAAAGGTTGAGGATTGGGAAACTCTAACCAATCTGATATCTTTGGAATCCAATACTGAAGGGGCCAGTAGTTGGAAAACAGGTTTGGATGAGTATACTCTGTCTCTGTTGGAAACCTTGGAAGTTGAAGGCTCTCAAGGGACACAGAGTGGTTTTAAACCGAAGTCAATTTTTTATCCATTACACTCTCAAGGGAATCATATCCCAGTATTTCAAAAATTGGTGGAAAAGGATTTAATAAACTTATGTGAAAAAATTGATAATAAGGTAAGAAAAGACAAACAGAATTTAAACAAATATGAATTAAAGGCATTAAAGAACTTGTCAAAAGATAATGAAATCATCATAAGAGAAGCGGACAAGGGGGGAAGTATTGTAATTCTAAATAGAAGTGATTACTTGAAAGAATCATTTAGAATCCTAAATGACAAGGAAACCTACCAAAAATTATTTAGAGATCCGACTCATGATTTTATTAAAATTCTGTTTGAATTATTAAATAAGGCGAAGAATCTGGGGGCAATTACTTTGGATGAGAAAAAGTTCTTGTATAATGAGAACTGCAGGGTAGCGACCTTTTATTATCTACCAAAGATACATAAAGACCAAAAGACACCTCCAGGCCGGCCAATTATTTCGGGAATTGATTCCCTTACCTGTAAACTATCCGAATATGTAGACTTTTACTTAAAACCAATGGTAACCACATTACAGTCCTACATTAGGGATACTTTACATGTGCTTAATATAATGGAGGGAATTGAATGGAATGAAGAATTTATCTGGTTGACATTAGATGTCACCGCATTATATACCAGCATACCTCACAAGGAGGGGATTGAAAGCATAGAATACTTCCTAATGAAACATGAGCACCTGCCAGAAGTGAAAGTTTGGTTCCTATTGGAAGCAATAAAATTTATTCTAACTAAGAATTATTTCCTTTTTGATAAAGAATTTTTCCTACAACTTAGCGGCACGGCAATGGGGACCAAATTTGCCCCCAATTATGCCAACTTATATATGGGGTGTTGGGAAGACCAATATATTTGGAATAATAACCCATTTAAAAATAACATCATTCTCTGGCGGAGATTTATAGATGACGTCATTGTCATCTGGAGAGGTGATGCAGAAACATTAGAAGCATTCATCATTTACCTTAATTCCAACAATAAAAAATTTAAAATTCACCCACAACAGTAATAAAATTAAAATTGATTTTTTAGACATAACTTTACAACATGAGGAAAATAGAATTATTACCACATTATATAAAAAACAGACCGATTCCAATAGTTACCTGCATGCAAAAAGTTGTCACCACAAAAAATGGGTAAACAATATACCCTATGGGCAGTTTCAAAGGGTAAAAAGGAATTGCACGAAAGCAGAGACCTTTGAAATAGAAGCCAAAGAATTGGTAACGAAATTTGTGGCAAAAGGATACTCTACTGAAGTAATTGAACAGAGTCTGAATAAAACAAGAAAACTCGATAGGAATATTCTTTTAAAAGGTAATGAGAACAGAAAAATTTCCACGTCAAAAAAGAGAAATAATTTATTCTTAACTAAATATAATAACTCAGCTACTGAAATAGAAAGAATTATTCGCCGATACTGGTATGTCTTAAAAGAAGATCCAGTATTAAAAAATTTATTAGAAGATAAACCAAATGTTGTCTTCAGAAAAAATAGATCAATAAAAACCATATTAGCACCCAGCACTTTAAGAGAAATTAAAACAAACAAATCCTGGTTAACAGATCAACACAAAGGATTTTTTAAATGCAAAAGGAAAAATTGTAATGTATGTAAATACACTGATCCAGATAATAAAGAAGTAAAATCAAATACAAATAATAAATGTTTTCCTATTAAATCTTTTTTAAATTGTCAGTCCAAATTTGTGGTGTACATCCTTGAATGCAGCTGTGGGAAACAGTATTTGGGGAGAACAAAACGTACCCTGAAACGGAGAATTAATGAACATTTGAACAATATCACCTCTGGTGATGTTCCCCACGGCGTGTATGATCATTTCAGGGATGCACACCAGAATAACCCTGAAGGTATGAAATTTAAAGCAATAGAACAGGTGGTTCTGGATAAAAGAAGGGGCGATAGACTGTTACAATTACGGAAACGTGAGACCTATTGGATACACACCCTTAAAACTTTAGAACCATATGGTCTCAATAGAGAGGTAGACATACAGGCTTTCTTATGATTTTAAAATATTAATAACCTCTAAGTCTTTTTACCTACGCTATTTTTATGAATTCAAGAATTCTCACTAATTTAAAATTACTTACGCAACCCCTAGATACATAATGTATCATGAATTAAATCTTATAACTTTATTTTTAAATATAATTTTTAAATTTTATATTAATTATATATAGAAATGTAACTAACATTAAGGTTCAAACACATTTTTTGTAAAGTAGTAAGGAAATCTTCTTTTCACCTTTTTTAAAATTATTTAATAATATTAATGAATTTTGTATTATTATTGTATGTTTAGTTAATATTATAATTGTGGTGGTTCACATTTTCCTAAATGTGAGCGCAGATATGACCATCGCATAATATAACAGGATTACAAATTCGCATGACCGATTTTTAAATGAGACGCTTAGGTGGGCGGTCTACATTGACTAAGAACGTATTTAAGGGAAGCTTCCAGTGGGCGTGGATATTCCTCTGACGAAGCGGTGACACAACCGTGAAACGCGTAAGGCCACGCCCACCTTGCGTCTGTCTTTGTGAAACAGCGATCAGCTGTGTTTGTATCTGCACGGACCATTTTGCTCAAGAGAGATTGTACTCCAAAAAAACTCCTACCAAAAGGGATGTGAGTGGAATAAGAGGCCGGGAGAAATACTTGTCCAGATCTCGAGTTACAGACAGCGACACCCGGCATTCAGGTTGGATTTGTCCTGACTTCTTTGATTAAGCACTTTCATAGCAAGCGGTTCTGAGCGGAACTTTCAAACTACATGCTCAAACATACCTCACAAGTTTGAGGTTGACTCTTGTGAGTAGATACCCTACGGGGAGCAGTTTTAATATACCCCTGTATTATTGTTTAAATTAAATTGATTTGCACTATGTAGGTGCCTTTGTGCGCTTTCTTTCTCATTTTTTTAGATTTCTACCTTACTCCGTGAGATTCCGGAGGATTAATAAGATACAGCAGCCGACACCTACAATTGATCTGCACTATTACGTGGGATCCAACCAACTTATCCTTTTTATTGTGATTTATTATCTTATCATTATATATTTTATTCTGTTATATATTTCAATGAATCAATATTATTTGATTATTTGAATGTTTTGATTTTGGCATCATCCAGATATTTATATTGTATTTTAAAAAAATAGGTTTATTTAGAGCGCAGTTCTGTGTTTTGAAAGAGAGGTTTTTTAACCCTTTGACATACACGCTTTTTTTGTTTCATATATATATATATATATATATATATATAGTATACACACACACACAGACAAATATATATATATATACATAAAATATATATATAGTATACACACACACACAGACATATATATATATATATACATAATATATATATATATATATATATATATAGTATACACACACACACAGACATATATATATATATATATACATAAAATATATATATATATATATAGTATACACACACACACAGACATATATATATATATATATATATATATATATATATATATATATATATACGGTATATATATATCAATAAAGGATATAGTCTCAATGTAAGGGGAGATCTCAATTTCCACCGTAGATGTCCTCAAAGGAAAGAAAAGTCCAAATAATGAAGTTCCATTAAAGGGACACTCAAGTCACAATTAAACTTTCATTATTCTGATAGAGCAATTTTAAACAACTTTCCAATTTACTTCCATTAAAAAAAAAATGTGTGCAGTCTTTTTATATTTAAATGTTTGCTTTAAAGGGATAGTAAACCCAATTTTTTTTTCTTTCATAATTCAGACAGAGCATGCAATTATAAGTAACTTTCTAATATACTCCTATTATCAATTTATCTTCCTTCTCTTGGTGTCTTTATTTGAAAAGCAGTAATGTCAGTTTAAGAGCCGGCCCATTTTTGGTTCAGAACATGGGTTGCCCTTGCTAATTGGTTAGTTACATTCAGCCACCAAGCTTGAGTACCCAGTGCTCAGATTTGTGTGTGTTGGACCCCCATGGGTGTATTTTTATCCATTTTGTATTCTAATAAAGACTGTTTTTACATTTACTTAACCTCAGGATCATAGTTTTTTCATTTATTGCTACTAATTGGTCAGGATCCTGGGTCTAAGAGAGTTCACCAGTCCTTCTCTCTCCCTGCAGGAGGTTACTTTTCCCTGCAGCGTCTGCCTTGCAGCGTTTGCATGTCAGCACCTGAACTTCAAAGAGGTGATTACAAAAAAAAAATGAAAATAAAAACAATTACACCTAATCTAATAGCCCTATAAAAATAAAAAAACCCTCCAAAATACCCCCCCCCCCAGCATACACTAAACTACCAATAGCCCTTAAATGGGCCTTTTTAAAGCTACTGAAATCCTATTGCTTGTTCAAATCAGCCAATAGGATTTCAGAAGCTCTCATACGATTGGCTGATTTGAATTTGAAAAATTAAATCAGCCAATAGGAATGCAAGCTGTGCTATTTTGAAATGGCTACCTTGCATTCAACTTCAGTGTACGGCGGCGACCGTACGAAGAGGACACGCCGCGCATGATGTCTTCAGCTTTCAGGATGGCTCCACTCCGCGCCGCCAGGATGAAGATAGAAGACACCCCCGAGATGGATGAAGACCTTGCCACCTGGATGAAGACCTTGCAGTCTGGATGGAGATGGATGTCTGTGAGTAGATCTTCTGGGGTTAGTGTTAGTTTATTTTAATTTTTTTGGGGTGGTTTTTTTTTTTAGATTAGGGCTTTGAACTTTGAAAAAGAGCTGAATGGGCAAGGCAAAATAGCTAAATGCCCTTTTAAGGCAATGCCCATACAAATGCCCCTTTAGGGGCAATGGGTAGCTTAGGTTTTTTTTAGAGTTATTTTTTTATTTTGGGGGTTGGTTTGGGTGGTGGGTTTTACTGACTTTGTATTTTTTTACAGGTAAAAGAGCTGATTTCTTTAGGGAAATGTCCTACAAAAGGCCATTTTAAGGGCTATTGGTAGTTTATTGTAGGCTTTGGGATGTTTTTATTTTGGGGGGCTTTTTATTTTTATAGGGCTATTAGATTAGGTGTAATTGTTTTTATTTTTGATAATTTCATTTATTTTTTTGTAATCTTAGTGTTTTTTATTTTTCGATATTTTAGTGTTAATTATTTTTGGTAAACTTAGATTATTTATATTTTTCATAGGATTTGTATTTTTTTAGTTGTAATTTAGATTTTTTAATTTTTTTGTAGTGTTAGGTTTTTTAAATTTGTAATTTAGATATTTTAATAAGTAGTTTTTTATTTTATTAGAATTGTTATGTTAGGTTAATTTATAGTTTAATGTTAGGTTTATATTTATTTAACAGGTAAGTTTTTATTTATTTAAATAGAATTATATTGTAATTTTAATTTAAAGTTAGGGGGTGTTAGGTTTAGGGGTTAATACTTTAATTTAGTGTTTTGCGATGTGGGGGGCCAGCAGTTTCGGGGTTAATAGGTATATTTAGTGGCAGAGATGTTGGAGGCCGGAGGTTTAGGGGTTAATAACTTTATTTAGTGGCAGCAATGTTGGAGAACTGCGGAATAGGGGTTTATAACTTTATTATAGTGGTGGCGATGTCGGGGTGCGGGGGAACAGGGGTTAATATATTTAAATAGTGTTGGTGATGTGGGTGGGTGGCAGATATGGGGTAAATAACTTAATTGAATAGTCACAATGTGGATGGGCGGCAGATTAGGGGTTAGTAGGTTTAATTTAGTGTTTGCGATGCGGGGGGTGGCGGTTTAGGGGTTAATAGGTAGTTTATGTGTGTTAGTGTACTTTGTAACACTTTAGTTATGAGTTTTGTGAAACATTTTTGTTACACAAAACTCATAACTACTGGTTTCAGATGGCTGTATGGATCATGTTGGTATAGGCTGTAACGCAAGAATTTTAGCCTCACAGCACAACCTGTAATACTAGTGCTATGGAAATCCCATGCAAAAAGGTTATTCTTTTGAGTGCAGGATTAACATTGCATTACAGGCTAAAATGCTTGTGATATAGTTATACCGATGCAACGTTACTGCTTTTACGCTGAAATTGCCATTTTTTCAGCATTAAAAGTCGCAATGCAAAACTTGTAATCTAGGTGTGTATCTTTACCTCCTGAAATAATTATCTGCAATTCTAATATTGCGATTTGTAGATGTAAATAAGAATGATTAACATTTAAAATGGTGTATTAGGAGGTATAGCAGAACAGGTTGAAGGGCCTGTATATAAACACAATACTAGTCAAAATGTATGTACTACAAATCTAAGTATACACCAAACAAGTGGTTAAGGGTGGACATTGTTAATCTATTGGGCTTTCTTTGTAACAGACACTAAAGGCAACATGAATTATGCATATCATTTAATGTTTCTGTGCAGTTTATTAACTCTTGGACTTCTGATAAGACTTTTAAATTGTTATTTTTAATTACTGGAACAGTTACCTTTTAAACATTGCAGCACATAAAATATAAATTGAATTAGCTCATAGTAAATCTATCTTACATTTTTTAGAGAATGAATTAAACAAAACAATCAGCAAGATTACAAATTTTGCGGTATGGGTATACCACTGAAAAATTGGCCTTTGAGTGCGGAATATGTAGGTCTCCCGTATTACAAATCGCATAGGTACGGCTATACCGCTAGCATTTTAGCCTTTACGCAACTCTCCATTCTGCACTCAAAAAATGGCTTTTGAGTGTGGAATTTTCAGGTCATCTGTATTACAGGTTGTGCGGTCCGGTTTTTAAGGTAGCGTTATAGCTACTACCGCCACAATTCATTCCACGATCAAAGACAAGTAGTTTGGGATTTTGCGAAACAAAAATGTTTCACAAAACTCATAACAAAAATGTTAAAAAGTACACTAACACCCATAAACTATTAACCCCTTAACCGCCAACACCCCACATCCCAAAACACTAAATAAACTATTAACCCCTAAACTGCCGCCCCCCACATCGCAAAAATTAAACTAAACCTATTAACCCCTAAACCGCCAAACCCCCTCATCGCAACACACTAAATTAAACTATTAACCCCTAAACCCTAACACCCCCTAACTTTAAATTAAACTTACAATATAACTACCTTAAAATAAATAAAAACTTACCTGTGAAATAAAGAAACCTAAGATTAAACTATAAATTTTATTATTTACTATTTTAAAAAAATAAAATAAAATAAAAATAGAAAACCTAAATTACAATATTAGGAAATCCTAACACTACGAAAAAATAAAAAATAAACTACCATTACAAAACACAAACACCAAAATTATGAAAAAGTTTTAAAAAAAACAAACATTAAAAAAACAAATGCTAAAATTACGAAAAAAATAAAAAAAACACTAAGATTACAAAAAATAATAAAGAAATTATCCAAAATAGTAAAAATTAAACCTAATCTAATACCCTATAAAAACAAAAAAGCCACCCCAAAATAAAAACACCCCCTAAGCTAACAATAAACTACCAATAGCCCTTAAATCAGCCAATAGGATGGGAGCTGCTAAAATCCTATTGGCTGTTCAAATAAGCAAATAGGATTTAAGCAGCTTTAATCCTATTGGCTGATTTGAATATTTCACCCAATAGGAATGCAACGGTACCCCAATATAAAAGCTTGCATTCAAGCTTGAGTGTCAGCTAAAGAGTACCAGCGTTCCAGATTAGGCCCAGCACTCCACATCCGCGCATCGCCGAAGACCACTCTGCACCTCTGGGAAGAAGATAGAAGATGGTGCTGCCCTGGAAGAAGATCTTTGCTGCCTGGATGAAGACTTTGCTCCACCTGGACTTCCGGACTTCATGAACAGTGAGCACATTTTCTGGGGTTAATGTTAGTTTTTTTTTGGGGGGGGGTTGATTTTTTTTTATGGGCGCAAAAGAGCTGATTGCCCGTTTAAGGGCAATGCCCATACAAATACCCCTTTAGAGGCAATGTGTAGCTTAGTTTTTTTTATACTTAGGTTTTTTTATTTTTGGGGGTTGGTTGGGTGGTGGGGTTACTGTTAGGGGGGACTTTGTAATTTTTTTAGGTAAAAGAGCTGATTGCTTCAGGGCACTGCCCTACAAAATGCCCTTTAAAAGGCTACTGGTAGTTTATTATTAGCTTAGGGGTGTTTTATTTTGGGATGGCTTTTATGTTTTTATAGAAGTATTAGATTAGGTTTAATTTTTATAATTTTGGATAATTTTGTTTATTATTTTTTGTAATTTTAGTGTTTGTTTGTTTTTTGTAATGTTAGTTTTTTTTATTTTTTCATAGTGTTAGAATTTTTAAATATCGTAATTTAGGTGTATTTATTTTATTTCTTTTTTATTTATTTTTAAAACAGTAATTTTTTATTAATTCATAGAGGCCTACTCATCAAGCCGTCAACTTACTTGCATTCGCCGGCACCAATACGTTCGCCTAACATCGCGGCCGTGGACCTGAATACGCTCTCCATATTTAACAAAAAAGCTTGCAAAAAGCCGTGCACCAAGTATGGAGCAATGAGCAGCGGACTGTTGTTAACTAACAGTCATCGATCTCGCTGCTATTCGTTTTTTTCCCAGCTTTATTTATATACTGTCACTAAACACTACCACTATACTAAACTGTTTAACCCCTATCCCGCTGCTCCCAGACCCAGCCGCAACTAAATAAAATTATTAACCCCTATCCTGCCGTTCCAAGAGCCTACCGCAACTCTAATAAACGTATTAACCCCTATTCCGCCGCTCCCCAACACCGCTGCAACTAACTAAATGTATTAACCCCTATCCCTCTGCTCCCGGAGCCCACCGCAACTAACTAAATGTATTAACCCCTAAACCTCTAGCCTCCCACATCACTAGAACTTACTAAACCTATTAACCTGTAAACCACCAGCCCTCACATCGCCAGAAATTAAATTAACCTATTAATCCCTAAACCTATTAACCCACTAACTTTATATTAAATATTAACTCATCCCTATCTTATAATAAATTAAAACTTACCTTTAGTTTTAAATTAAACTATATTAAACTAATAATTAACCTTCCCTAACTATTAGACTAAAATTACATTAAACTATATTAAACTAATAATTAATCTACCCTAAAATTACATTAAACTACAAATTAAATTAACTATATTACATATTTAAACACCTAACCCTACTCCAATAATTTAAATCTACAATTAAAAATTACAAAGTTACAAAAAACTAACAATTAATTTAAAATAAATAACAAACACTAAGTTAGAAAAAAAAAAAACACTAAGTTACACAAAATAAAAAATAAATTGTCAAATATTTAAACTAATTACACCTAATCTAAGAGCCCTATGAAAATAAAAAATCCCCCCCAAAATAAAAAAAACCCTAGCCTACAATAAACTATCAATGGCCCTTAAAAGGGCCTTTTGCGGGGCATTGCCCCAAAGAAATCAGCTCTTTTACCTGTAAATAAAAAATACAAATATCCCCCCAACAGTAAAACCCACCACCCAAAAACCTAAGCTCCCCATTGCCCTGAAAAGGGCATTTGTATGGGCATTTCCCTTAAAAGGGCATTTGCTCTTTTTCAAAAGCCCAAACCCTAATCTAAAAATAAAACCCACCCAATAAACCCTTAAAAAAGCCTAACACTAACCCCCGAAGATCCACTTACAGTTTCTGAAGAGCCGACATCCATCCTCAACAAAGCGGCAGAAGTCCTCATCAAAGCCGGCAGAAGTCTTCATCCAAGCGGCCGAAGTCTTCATCCAAGCCTGCAGAAGCCTTCATCCAGACAGCATCTTATATCTTCATTAGTGATGTCACGAATAGTTCGCCGGCGAATAGTTCCCGGTGAACATAGCATGTTCGCGTTCGCAGCGGCGGGCGAACATATGCGATGTTCGGTCCGCCCCCTATTCGTCATCATTTAGTAAACTTTGACCCTGTACCTCACAGTAAGCAGGCACATTCCAGCCAATCAGCAGCAGACCCTCCCTCCCAGACCCTCCCACCTCCTGGACAGCATCCATTTTAGATTAATTTGGAAGCTGCATTCTTAGTGAGAGGAGGGACAGTGTAGCTGCTGCTGATTTAATAGGGAAATCAATAGCTAGGCTAGTGTATTCAATGTCCACTATAGTCCTGAAGGACTCATCTGATTTCTGCTGTAAGGACAGCACCCCAAAAAAGCCCTTTTTAGGGCTAGAACATCAGTCTGCTTTTTTTTTTTTTTCTGTGTAATCTAATTGCAGTGGCCTGCCTGCCAGCGTGTGTCAGGCTCACAGCGTATACTGTGCCCACTTGCCCAGTGCCTATAGGGTTAGAGAGCTGTTTTTGGGGGGATCAGGTAGGTTAGGGGCTAAGGGGGGATGCTACACCACAGCATATGTAAATATGCTAAAAAAAATTACAAAAAATGTAAAAACCTTTTATTTTAGTACTGGCAGACAGATGGTGGGGACAATTGTGAGGTGGGAGGGAAGGGAGCTGTTTGGGAGGGATCAGGGGGTCTGATGTGTCAGGTGGGAGGCTGATCTCTACACTAAAGCTAAAAGTAACCCTGCAAGCTCCCTACAAACTACCTAATTAACCCCTTCACTGCTAGCCATAATACACGTGTGATGCGCAGCAGCATTTAGCGGCCTTCTAATTACCAGAAAGCAATGCCAAAGTCATATATGTCTACTATTTCTGAACAAAGGGGATCCCAGAGAAGCATTTACAACCATTTGTGCCATAATTGCACAAGCTGTTTGTAAATAATTTCTGTGAGAAACCTAAAGTTTGTGAAAAAGTGAAAACATTTTTTTCATTTGATCGCATTTGGCGGTGAAATGGTGGCATTAAATATACCAAAATGGGTCTAGATCAATACTTTGGGTTGTCTACTACACTACACTTAAGCTAAAATTAACTCTACAAGCTCCCTACATGCTCCCTAATTAACCCCTTCACTGCTGGGCATAAAACACGTGTGGTGCGCAGTGGCATTTAGCAGCCTTCTAATTACCAAAAAGCAATGCCAAAGCCATATAAGTCTGCTATTACAAAGGGGATCCCAGAGAAGCATTTACAACCATTTATGCCATAATTACATAAGTTGTTTGTAAATAATTTATGTGAGAAAGTTTATGAAAAAGTGAACAATTTTTTTTTTATTTGATCGCATTTGGCGGTGAAATGGTGGCATGAAATATACCAAAATGGGCCTAGATCAATACTTTGGGATGTCTTCTAAAAAAAAATATATACATGTCAAGGGATATTCAGGTATTCCTGACAGATATCAGGGTTCCAATGTAACTAGAACTCATTTTGAAAACAAGTGGTTTTGAAATAGCAAAGTGCTTCTTGTATTTATTTCCCTATAACTTGCAAAAAAAGCAAAGAACATGTTAACATTGAGTATTTCTAAACTCAGGACAAAATTTAGAAACTATTTAGCATGGTTGTTTTTTGGTGGTTGTAAATGTGTAACAGATTTTGGGGGTCAAAGTTAGGAAAAGTGTGTTTTTTTCCATTTTTTCCTCATATTTTATAATGTTAGGTGATTTATGCCTTTTAAAAACCAGACTCTGCATCAACTATGTAATTTTCCATGAGAGTTTTGCCATGGATCCCCCTCCGGCATGCCACAGTCCAGGTGTTAGTCCCCTTGAAACAACTTTTCCATCACTATTGTGGCCAGAAAGAGTCCCTGTGTGTTTTAAAATTTGCCTGCCTATTGAAGTCTATGGAGGTTCGCCCGGTTTTTATGTTTGCGACATCACTAATCTTCATCCATCCGGCACGGAGCGGCTCCATCTTCAAGACATCCTGCGGGGAGTATCCTCTTCTTACAACGTCTTCTTCTGAATGAAGGTTCCTTTAAATGATGTCATCCAAGGTGGCGTCCCTTAGATTCCGATTGGCTGATAGAATTCTATCAGTCAATCGGAATTAAGGTTGAAAAAATCCTATTGGCTAATGCAATCAGCCAATAGGATTGAGCTTTCATCCTATTTACTGATCCATTTTCACCTCACCACACATAGGCAGACGCAGTAAGCCTTGCACTGAAAATGTAAGCACTGTAACTCCCATAACTGCATGAAAATATAAACTAACCTAGCCTAACGCATGCACAATATCCATCTACCTGTCAACCGCAATCCCCAACCACAATAACTAATAATCGGCTAGATTACAAGTTTTGCGGTATGAGTGAAAAAGCAGCGTTATGGCTCTTTTTCACTACCGCTGGTATTACGAGTTTTGCAGGTTTAGCTGTACCGCACACTTTTTTGGCCGTAACGCAACGTAATTACCGCAGCTTTCAAAAAGTAATTTTTCAATGGGACTTCCATAGCGCTGGTATTACGAGTTTGCCTGGGAGGCCAAAAACTAATACAGTACAGCCAATACCGTCAAGATCCATACAGTAAACTGAAAGTCAGTAGTTATGGGTTTTACCCTACAAAGCTGTAGCATAAAACTCATAACTAAAGTGCTAAAAAGTACACTAACACCCATAAACTACCTATTAACCCCTAAACTGAGGCCCTCCCGCATCGCAAACAATAAAATAAAATAATTAACCCCTAATCTGCCACTCCGGACATCGCCGCCACTATAATAAACATATTAACCCCTAAACCACCGCACTCCCGCTTAACAAACACTAGTTAAATATTATTAACCCCTAATCTACAGCCCCTAACCGCTGCCATCTACCTACATTTATTAACCCATAATCTACCACCCCTAATGTCACTGCCACTATACTAAATTTATTAACCACTAAACCTAAGTCTAACCCTAACCCTAACACCCCCTAACTTAAATATAATTAAAATAAATCTAAATAAAAATTACTATCATTACATAAATAATTCCTATTTAAAACTAAATATTTACCTATAAAATAAACCCTAAGCTAGCTACAATATAACTAATAGTTACATTGTAGCTAGTTTAGGGTTTATTTTTATTTTACAGGCAAGTTTCTATTTATTTTAACTAGATAGAATAGTTAGTAAATAGTTATTAACTATTTACTAACTACCTAGCTAAAAGAAATACAAATTTACCTGTAAAATAAAACCTATCCTGCCTTACACTAACACCTAACCTTACACTACAATTAAATCAATTACATAAATTAAATACAATTAACTAAATTACAAAAAAACAAACACTAAATTACATAAAATAAAAAAAGAAATTATAAGATATTTAAACTAATTAAACCTAATCTAATAGCCCTATCAAAATAAAAAAGCCCCCCCAAATAAAAAAACCCTAGCCTAAACTAAACTATCAATAGCCCTTAAAAGGGCCTTTTGCGGGGCATTGCCCCAAAGAAATCAGCACTTTTACCTGTAAAAAAAAATACAAACAACCCCCCAACAGTAAAACCCACCACCCACACAACCAACCCCCAAAATAGAATACGAACTAAAAAAACCTAAGCTCCCCATTGCCCTGAAAAGGGCATTTTGATGGGCATTGCCCTTAAAAGGGCATTTAGATCTTTTTCAAGTGCCCAAATCCCTAATCTAAAAATAAAACCCACCCAATAAACCCTTAAAAAAGTCTAACACTAACCCCTGAAGATCCACTTACAGTTTTTGAAGACCCGACATCCATCCTCAACGAATCGGCAGAAGTCTTCATCCAAGCCCGCAGAAGCCTTCATCCAGACAGCATCTTATATCTTCATTAGTGATGTCGCGAATAGTTCGATGGCGAATAGTTTCCAGCGAACATAGCATGTTCGCGTTCGCCGCGGCGGGCGAACATATGTGATATTCGGTCCGCCCCCTATTCATCATCATTGAGTAAACTTTGACCCTGTACCTCACAGTCAGCAGGCACATTCCAGCCAATCAGCAGCAGACCCTCCCTCCCAGACCCTCCCACCTCCTGGACAGCATCCATTTTAGATTCATTCGGAAGCTGCATTCTTAGTGAGAGGAGGGACAGTGTAGCTGCTGCTGATTTAATAGGGAAATCGATAGCTAGGCTAGTGTATTCAGTGTCCACTATAGTCCTGAAGGACTCATCTGATCTCTGCTGTAAGGACAGCATCCCAAAAAGCCCTTTTTAGGGCTAGAACATCAGTCTGCTTTTTTCTTTTTTTTTCCTGTGTAATCTAATTGCAGTGGCCTGCCTGCCAGCGTGTGTCAGACTCACAGCATATACTGTGCCCACTTGCCCAGTATGATGGCATCCCTTGAATTCCGATTGGCTGATAGAATTAAAGGTAAAAATATCCTATTGGCTGATGCAATCAGCCAATAGGATTTAGCTTGCATTCTATTGGCTGTTCCAATCAGCCAATAGAATGCAAGCTCAATCCTATTGGCTGATTGCATCAGCCAATAGGATTTTTTCACCTTTAATTCCGATTGGCTGATAGAATTCTATCAGCCAATCGGAATTCAAGGGACCCCATCTTGGATGATGTCATTTAAAGGAACCTTCATTCAGCAAGAAGACATTGATTGAAGAGGATGCTCCGCACCGGATGTCTTGAAGATGGAGCCGCTCCGAGCCGGAAGGATGAAGATAGAAGATGCCGTCTGGATGAAGACTTCTGCCCGGTCGGATGAAGACTTCTGCCCGGTTGGATGAAGACTTCTGCCGCTTCGTTGAGGACTTCTGCAGGCTTTGTTTAGCATGGATGTCGGGTCTTCAAAAACTGTAAGTGGAGTTAGTGTTAGTCTTTGTTAAGGGTTTATTGGGTGGGTTTTATTTTTAGATTAGGGGTTTGGGCACTTGAAAAAGAGCTAAATGCCCTTTTAAGGGCAATTCCCATCCAAATGCCCATTTCAGGGCAATGGGAAACTTAGGTTAATTTAGTTAGGATTTTATTTGGGGGGTTGGTTGTGTGGGTGGTGGGTTTTACTGTTGGGGGGTTGTTTGTATTTTTTTTACTAGTAAAAGAGCTGATTTCTTTTGGGCAATGCCCCGCAAAAGGCCCTTTTAAGGGCTATTGGTAATTTAGTTTAGGCTAGGTTTTTTTTTTATTTTGGGCGGGGGGTATTTTGATAGGGCTATTAGATTAGGTGTAATTAGTTTAAATATCCGATAATTATTTTTTTATTTTGTGTAATTTAGTGGGGGGGTTTTGTAATTTAGTTAATTGTATTTATTTCATGTAATTTATTTAATTGTAGCGTAAGGTTAAGTGTTAGTGTAACTCAGGTTAGGTTTTATTTTACAGGTAAATTTGTATTTATTTTAGCTAGGTAGGTAGTAAATAGTTCATAACTATTTACTAACTATTCTACCTAGTTAAAATAAATACAAACTTGCCTGTGAAATAAAAATAAAACCTAAGATAGGTACAATGTAACTATTAGTTATATTGTAGCAAGCTTAGTGTTTATTTTACAGGTAAGTATTTAGTTTTAAAAAGGAATTAGTTAGTTATTAATAGTAGGTTTTATTTAGATTTATTTTAATTACATTAAAGTTAGGGGGTGTAAGGGTTAGGGGTTAATAACTTTAGTATAGTGGCAGCGACATTGGGGGCGGCAGATTAGGGGTTAATAAGTGTAGGTAGGTGGCGGCAACTTTGGGGGTGGCAGATTAGGAGTTAATAAGTGTAGGTAGGTGGCGGCGACATTGGGGCAGCAGATTAGGGGTTAAGAAGTGTAATGTAGGTGCGCACGACATTGGGGCGGCATATTAGGGGTTAATAACTAATGTAGGTGGCGGTGGTGTCAGGGGCAGCAGATTAGTGGTTAATAAGTGTAATGTAGGTGTCAGCGATTTTAGGGGCAGCATATTAGGGGTGTTTAGACTCAGGGTTTATGTTAGGGTGTTAGGTGTAAACATAAAATTTTTTCCCCATAGGAATCAATGGGGCTGTGTTACAGAGCTTTACACTCCTTTATTGCAGGTGTTAGGCTTTTTTTCAACTAGCTCTCCCCATTGATGTCTATGGGGAAATAGTGCACAAGCACGTAAAACCAGCTCACCACAGCTCACCACAGCGCTGGTATTGGAGTGCAGTATGGAGCTCAATTTTGCTTTACGCTCACATATTGCCTGATAACGCCGGGTTTTTGCAAACCTGTAATACCAGCGCTTTAGGTAAGTGAGCTGTGACAATAACTTGCAAGTTAGCACCACGCCGCTCATAAAGCAAAACTAGTAATCTATCTGAACGTATATTAACTCCTAATTCGCCATTAATCCACATCACAATAAACCTAATAAATGTAATAACCCCTAATCCGCCATTAACCCACATAGCAATAAACCTAATAAAACTATTAACCCCTAATCTGCCATTAACCCACAACGCAATACACCTAATAAAACTATTAACCCCTAATCCAGCAATCCAGCATTAACCCACAATGTAATAAACCTAATAAAACTATTAACCCCTAAACTGCCTAACCCACACAACGCAATAATCCTAATAAATCTATTAACCCCTAATCCGCCAACCCCCCACAAAGCAAAACACTAATTAAATTGCTAAGCCCGTTAACCTAAGACCCCCTAAATTAACATAATTACCTAAATTAAAAGATACAATTAAAATAAAAAGCTTACCTTACTTAAAAATAAAAATAAATAAATAAACTAATCTAAGATTACCAAAAATAAAAAAGTCTAACATTACAGAAAATAATAAACAAAATTATCAAAAATAAAAAAAAATAAACCTAATCACTATAAAAATAAAATAGCCCCCCAAAATTAAAATACCCCCTAATGTAATGCTAAACTATCAATAGCCCTTAAAAAGGGCTTTTTTGTAAGGAATTGTCCTAAGTTAAACTGCACGTTTACCTTAAAAAAACACTAAATCCCCCCTCTAACAGTAAAACCCCCCACCCCCAAAATAAAAAAACTAACACTAAAAAATCCTAAACTACCCATTGCCCTTAAAGGGACAGTCAACACCAGAATTTTTGTTGTTTAAAAAGAAAGATAATCCCTTTATTACCCATTCCCCAATTTTGCATAACCAACACAGTTATAATAATACACGTTTTACCTCTGTAATTATCTTGTATCTAAGCTTCTGCTGACTGCCCCCTTATTTCAGTTCTTTTGACAGACATGCAGTTTAGCCAATCAGTGCTCACTCCTAGGTCACTTTACGTGCATGAATTCAATGTTATCTATATGAAACATGTGAACTAATGCCCTCTAGTGGTCAAAATGTATTCAGATTAGAGGCAGTCTTCAAGGTCTAAGAAATTAGCATATGAACCTCCTAGTTTTAGCTTTCAACTAAGAATACCAAAAGAACAAAGCAAAATTGGTGATAAAAGTAAATTGGGAAGTTGTTTAAAATTGCATGCCCTATTTAAAGCATGAAAGTTTTTTTGGACGTGACTGTCCCTTTAAATTGATATGTTTATTTGGTCAAACTGGTTTGTCAATACATTGGTTTTCTTATAGTCCAATTGTATTTAATCTTATTATTGGATTACAATATTTATTTATTTATTTATGAAATATTTTACCAGGAAGGATAAATTGAGATTTCTCTCGTTTTCAAGTATATCCTGGGACCACAAAACATTGCAATATCTCTTGCCAGGCTTTATTAATTACACCAATTTCCCAAATAACTTTTAAGAAATGTCCTCATTTTTTGCTCTTTGATGCCTTTAGTTTACTTCATTCTGTCTTCGAATTATATGTGTATGAAACAAATAGAAGTGCTTAAGTGAGGCATTAAGTCTAAAAAATAACAATATATCATGCAATATTCATTTCATTGGTTGAAAGTTACTGTGTGATTTTATTATTTATTGTTTCCTTTTGTAGAACTTATGTTATGCTTTGTTACAATATATACACAAATGTTGTAGCCTTATGTACCTGCTGTCTGCAGGTTAATACAATCGATTTCCCTTGCATTTAACCCCTTAAGGACAAGGCCATTTTTCAATTTCTTTCCCTTAAGGACCAGGGCTATTTTTACATTTCTGCAGTGTTTAGGTTTAGCTGTAATTTTCCTCTTACTCATTAACTGTACCCACACATATTATATACCGTTTTTCTCGCCATTAAATGGACTTTCTAAAGATACCATTATTTTTTATCATATCTTATAATTTCTATAAAAATGTTTTATAAAATATGAGGAAAAATTGGAAAAAAACACACTTTTTCTAACTTTGACCCCCAAAATCTGTTACACATCTACAACCACCAAAAAACAACCATGCTAAATAGTTTCTAAATTTTGTCCTGAGTTTAGAAATACTAAAGTACAAGTAGCACTTTTCTATTTCCAAACCACTTTTTTTCAAAATTAGCGCTAGTTAAATTGGGATACTGATATCTTTCAGGAATCCCTGAATATCCCTTGACATGTATATATTTTTTTAGAAGACATCCCAAAGTATTGATTTAAGCCCATTTTGGTATATTTCATGCCACCACTTCACCACCAAATGAGATTAAATAAAAAAAAATGTTCACTTTTTCACAATTTTTTTCACAAACTTTAGGTTTCTCACTGAAATTATTTACAAACAACTTGTGCAATTATGGCATAAATGGTTGTAAACGCTTCTCTGGGATCCCCTTTGTTCAGAAAAAGCAGACATATATGGCTTTGGTGTTGCTTTTTGGTAATTAGAAGGCCGCTAAATGCCACTGCGCACCACACGTGAACTATGCCCAACAGTGAAGGGGTTAATTAGGGAGCATGTAGGGAGCTTCTAGGGTTAATTTTAGCTTTAGTGTAGTGTAGTAGACAACCCCAAGAATTGATCTAGGCCCATCTTGGTATATTTCATGCCACCATTTCACCGCCAAATGCGATCAAATGAAAAAAAAACGTTACATTTTTCACAATTTTAGGTTTCTCACTGAAATTATTTACAAACAGCTTGTGCAATTATGGCACAAATGGTTGTAAAAACTTCTCTGGGATCCCCTTTGTTCAGAAATTGCAGATATATATGGCTTTGGTGTTGTTTCTTGGTAATTAGAAGGCCGCTAAATGCAGCTGCGCACCACACATGTATTATGTCCAGCAGTGAAGGGGTTAATTAGGTAGCTTGTAGGGAGCTTGTAGGGTTAATTTTAGCTTTTTTGTAGTGTAGTAGACAACCCAAATTATTGATCTAGGCCCATTTTGGTATATTTTATGCCACCATTTCCCCGCCAAATGCGATCAAATAAAAAAAAAAAACATTCACTTTTTCACAATTTTTTCACAAACTTTAGGTTTCTCACTGAAATTATTTACAAACAGGTTGTGCAATTATGGCACAAATGGTTGTAAATGCTTCTCTGGGATCCCCTTTGTTCAGAAATAGCAGATATATATGGCTTTGGCATTGCTTTTTGGTAATTAGAAGGCCGCTAAATACCGCTGTGCATCACACGTGAATTATGTCTAGCAGTGAAGGGGTTAATTAGGTAGCTTGTAGGGAGCTTGCAGGGTTAATTTTAGCTTTAATGTAGAGATAAGCCTCCCACCTGACACATCACACCCACTGATCCCTCCCAAACAGCTCTCTTCCCTCCCCCACCCCACAATTGTCCCCGCCTTCTTAAGTACTGGCAGAAAGTCTGCCAGTACTAAAATAAAAGGTATTTTTAAAAAAACGTAATTTATGATCCCCCCCTTAGCCCCCAACCTCCCTGATCCCCCCCAAACAGCTCTCTATCCCTCCCCCTCTACCTTATTGGTAGCCATCTTGGGTACTGGCAGCTGTCTGCCAGTACCCAGTTTACAAAAAAACCCTGCTTTCAATATTTTATTATTTTTTTCTGTAGTGTAGCTTCCCCCCAACCAAAGAGCAACCCCCCACCCCCACCCAGATCCCTTAGATGTATGTTTACAATGATTTTATACCCACTCTATCTAACTTTTTATTTTTACATTGCTGTAGTGTAGCCGTTCCCACCCGCTTCCACCCCCTGCACGCACCCGCCCTCCTGTACACGTGCGCGCACCTCCGTGCGCGCTCCCAACAGTCACACCCCCAATCTCGCCCCCCTCCATGTCATACCTAACATCGATGGCCGCCCACCCGCCTCCCACTACAGCTCCCACCCACCAACGATACCGGCCACCGATGTCCGGTGCAGAGAGGGCCACAGAGTGGCTCTCTCTGCATCGGATGGCCAAGGGGTGTTATTGCAGGATGCCTCGATGTCGAGGCATCACTGCAATAACCGGAAAGCGGCTGAAAGCGAGCAGGATCGCTTCCAGCCGCTTTAAACCCCTAATGTTGTACAGGGTACGTCGCTGGTCTTTTAAGACCAGGTTGTGTGCGACGTACCCTGTACGACATGCGTCGTTAAGGGGTTAAACGGATCAATATCACAACTTCGAGAAACAGCTGAGCAATTTGAAGTGACCTCACCTTGAGTTTGGAGTGCAGTTCTGGGGACCGATTGCTAAAAAAGATATTGCAGAACTAGAAAAAGTTCAGAGAAGGGCCACAAAGCTAATAAGGGGATTGGAGAAATTAACCTATGAGGAGAGGCTAGCCAAACTGGGTCTGTTCTCTTTAGAAAAAAGGCGCTTGAGAGGTGACATGATTACTTTATATAAATATATTCAAGGCCCATATACAGAGATGGCAGAAGCTCTGTTTATTCCAAGAAAATGGTTTCTGACAAGAGGTCATAATTTAAGGTTGGAGGAAAGGAGATTTAATCTCCTGCAACGGAAACGTTTTTTCACTGTAAGAGCAATAAAATTGTGGAACTCATTACCAAAGGAGGTAGTGAATGCCAATACCATAGATACATTTAAAAATAGTCTGGATAAATTTCTGTATATAAACAAAATTCATGGATATGATTGCTAGTATTAAATGGGTCACATTTTAATGGGGTTATTTAAGATTAACTGGAGCTTTTTGTAAGTATTTTAGATTTGTATAGGTTGAACTCGATGGACTTCAGTCTTTTTTCAACCTTATCTACTATGTTACTATGTTACTATGACACCACAAAAATAAGTTTCTCGCTGATTAGTTGATCGGCTTTTTAAATGTAACGTTTTTTTACCAGAGCCCATTGTCTATGAGTAAGCACCCTGCTGTGGCATGAAACTCATAAGATGAACCCTCTCCCTTGTGTCTTTTTGTGTCTATTTTAACTTTGGAATAAAGTTTATGTTTTTGTTGCTCAGTAGCGGCTATTTTTTGTTTTTTGTATCTTGCGGTTTGTCCTCCGCATTTGGCCAGCTCCACGCAGCCCCCAGTGCAGTTTGTGGCAGATTTAAATACCGTAACAACACAGATAAAATTTACATAGTCACATAGTGAGATATCTGTGCCTTTCTTAGACACATTAGTGTATAAAGATGACAATTGTTTAAAAACTGATCTATATACTAAACAGACTGATTGCAATAGTCTTTTGCATTACACTAGTGCACATCCTGAGGCCCTATTTAAGTCTCTCCCATATAGCCAATTGTTGAGAGTGAGGAGGATAGTCCAAAATGACAGTCTTGTATATACCAGACTCATGGAGATGGGTCAGAAATTTGTTAATAGAGGTTATCCTAAGGAGAGTATAGATGATGCCATTAAGAGAGTATATCAGATTCCCTGATCAGAGGTCTTAGGACACAAAGAAAATAAATGGAAGGAGAAGAAATCTACTAGAATGGCATGCGTTACTGAATATAATATGCTGAGTAAACAAATTTCTGGAATTATAAAAAAAATACTGGTATATGCTTAGAGAGTGTCATCCGCAACAGGAGGCTTTTAGGGATCCCCCTTATGGCCTTTAAAAGATCTTAGAATATTAGGGACAGACTTGCTAGGGCTGATGTGGGTTCTTGCAAGAAAGATAGCATTGGTTACATTACATCCAAAAGAAGTGGCTGTTTTCTCTGTTTATCATGTTCTAATTGCAATAGCATGATAAAGGGTGATACTTTTTTACATCCCCTAAGAGGACAGAAGTTTAAGATCACAGGATTCCACACGTGTAATACCACTTATGTGATATACTTAATTAAATGTCCATGTGGAATAATTTATTTAGGTGAAACTACCCAAAGGGTTAGAGACAGGATGATACAGCATAAGTCATCTATTAGGAGAAAAGATAAAGATGCCCCAGTGGCACATCATTTTATTGAAGCTGGTCATTCTGTCTCTCAACTAAGATTCCAAGTAATAGAACATGTGGCCTCTTTAAGAAGGGGAGGTAATAGAGAATTGCATCTCAAGAAACGTGAAGCATTTTGGATATATAGATTAGACTATATGTATCCAAGAGGTATGAATAGAGATATGGAATGGAAATTGTTTGTGTAGTTATTCTTTGCTTTTCTCCTTTTTTATGTGTACATATTTATATCTATATATTTTTTACATGGTATATTTCTATGTTATCATTTATTTAAATGAGAGCCACTAGGTGGTGTTAGAGCATATGAGCTTCATTTGAATCAGTAATTAAGAATACTAATGAATATGCTAATGAATCACCTGGTGGAGTGTATAAAGGTGGGTATGTAAGTTATTAACTGACATGACATGAATAAGGGCGGTTGGCCCGAAACGTGGTCTATACTTGTTCTTTCCTTGATGGAATAAATAAGATTTTGATGCTAAATCCACAGTGCTGCTGTTCTCTTTTTTCCATATTTAGATTGGAGATTGCAGGTCCCTTCAGCTTGCACGGGATCACATTGGAAGTGCTGGACAGTGTTTGATTTTTTGTCCCGGTGCTGACCCACGCCATCTTACACACCAGTGATATCTGGAGTGGTATTTCTTCTTCTTTCTGCGTTATAGCGATCGCCATTCCCCGATCACAGGTGTTAGTTTTTTTCTACCACTTTCTCTCCATTGATGTCTATGGGGAAAACGTGCACGACCACGTAAAGTCAGGCCTTGGATTTTGTGCGGTATGGAGCTTAACGCACCATAACACACAACACAAGACATTTTTTTTGTAACTTGTAATGGAAAGTGCGTTACCGCTCATTAATTAGCGTTATTTAGTGCACAACTTTTAATCTTGGTGTCTTGATAAAATATATTCTTTTTGCACAATGTAAATTTAGAACAACTCTTTCTTTGTGCCAATTTATTTTGTTGGTGGTAACAAGAAGGTATACATGTGATCACTTACTGTATACTTATTAAAATGAAAGATTATTCACCATGCCGATAATGCCTCTGTTATTAGTTTTGAGCAATTAGTAGTAATAAAACAAATCCTATTTGTATGACCTAATGCACTATGAGCAAACTTCTTTACAGAAGGCAATGCTAATTTTATAGTTTGTAATAGCTTCTAGGCAGATTATTTCCACAATTAAGCAAAGCACATAAATTATTTAAAGTGTATTTTAAGGAGCAATAAGAGATTGAAACAAAGGCATCTGATTCAAATCTGTATATAATAATTGTATATGGATATATATATATATACTTATATACAAAAAGTTAATTATCCTGAATCATACCTGTAATCAGAAACCTTGACTATCCTTCAATGAAACAACCTTTAAGTATTCATCAATTTATATGTATGCCAGAAGCATAGAAGCATGATGGATCACTACTGTGATAAATACCACGCACAAGATGGAAAAGGGAATAAATAATCTGTTAATGTTTCATGAGGTTCTGATTAAATACTAAGAGTTAAGCCCAAGAATACAAATTTTGCAATTATTTTTTCATATGCATTTTTAATATCTGAATAGTTATCGGAATAGTCATAATGTGAGATGCATAGTGTATTGAACATATTTTACATATTTATTATTTTGTGAATGCACCATATTTTGTTTTATTAAAGCCGATTACTACAGAAATTAAATCATTGCATTCTAGTAGTATATTTCCATATTAATACAGAAATTATTGTAAATGAATTCTGCTACCATTAATATAGTTAGTATATGTTGTATAGTCAATCCATGCCATTATTTGCATTTGTGGGACACCAGTTGCACAAAAAATAAAATATTATAAAGTATTATTATCATTATGATATTATTATTATTTTATTTTAACAATTTTAGTTTGAAGCACATAAAAGATTAATATTAAAATAGATATATTAAATAGAGATAAATTATTATGCTGTTTACATTAAAAAACTGCTTTAAAAGCATTAAAAAAGTGTTAATTTCTGTCTGTAACTGCTTAATGTGAAAAGCCCAGAGTTTCATGTAAGATTTTTTAATTAAGACAATAAGTTCCCTAAAGTTTTTGACATATGAGTGAGAAAATGAACTATGCGATAACATACATTTTTATTTGAATTTCCATAAGATTTTATTTTGTTTTTATTAATTTAATATATATATAATAGATCATAAGGAGTTAAACTGAGGACCTTAACAACACAAGCTGGATGCCCTATAAATTACACTATTTTTATATGTGTATGTTCTGCACGGGTTAGGATTTTTTTATTTTTTTTTAAATATATTCTCGAATAAAAGAGAAAATAGTGACTCTAGAGATAGCAAAGAGTCCTCACCTAGATTGCAAGTTTTGTGTTCGTGTTTTAACTCTGAAAAAATGGTAATTTCAGTGTTAAAACAGCACCACAGCCATTACAAGTCTTTTCGGAATAACTGGACCGCAAGCCTTTTAACCTGTAACGCAACATCAGTCCCGCACACGTAAAAATTACGTTATTTTATGGGATTTCCATAGCGCCAGTATTACAAGTTTTGCAGTGAGGCTAAAAAGCTTGCTTTGCAGCCATACCGACAAGATCCGTTTCGCAATCTGAGAGCAGTACAAAACTGTTACATAAAATTCATAACTAAACTGTCACAAAGTACACTAAACACCCATAAACTACCTATTAACACCTAAATTGAGGCCCTCCCGTATCGCAAATACTATATTAAATTTATTAACCCCTAATTTGCAGCTCCCGACATCATTGCCACTAATAAAATGTATTAACCCCTATTCCGTCGCTCCCTGACATCGTTGCCACTATAATAAAGTTATTAACCCCTAAACCACCGTCCTCCCGCATCGCAGACACAATTTAAATATAATTAACCCCTAATCTGCCACCCGCCCACATTGCCCACCCACTATACTTAAGTTATTAACCCCTAATTCGGCCGCCACTATAATAAACCTATTTACCCCTTAAACACAAGCCCCCCACAACAAAATATACTAAATATACCTATTAACCCCTAAACCGAAAGCCCCACACATCGCAATAAACTAATTTAAACTAGCAACCACTAAACCTAACACCCCCTAATTTTTTTAAAAAATTACAATTTCCCTATCTTAAAATAATTTAAAAATTACCTGTTAAATTAAAAAAAAATAACAGCTAGATTACGAGTTGTGCGTTAGGGTAAAAAAGCAGAGTTAAGAGGTCCTAACGATGCTTTTTATGCCCGCTGGTATTACGAGTCTTGAAGATTTAGGGTCACCACACGCTTCTTTGGCCTTACCGCAAAACGACTTACATAAACTTTGTAAAGTCTTTTTTCTATAGGACTTCCATAGCGCCGTTATTATGAGTCTGTCCTGGGAGGCCAAAAAGTGAGCGGTAGACCCTCTCCTGTCAAGAGTCCTACCGCATTTAAAAGTTAGTAGTTAAGAGTTTTTTGGTACAACGCCGTAGCATAAAACTCATAACTAAAGTGCTAAAAAGTACACTAACACCCACAAACTACCTATTAACCCCTAAACCAAGTCCCTCCCGCATTGCAAATACTAAAATAAAAATTTTAACCCCTAATCTGCTGCAACGGACACCGCCGCCACCTATATTATATTTATGAACCCCTAATCTGCTGCCCTCAACATCGCCGACACCTACATTATATTTATTAACCCCTAATCTGCCGCCCCCAATGTCGCTGCCACCTACCTACACTCGCCCCCAACGTCGCAGCCACTATAATAAACATATTAACCCCTAAACCGCCACACTCCCAACTCGCAAACATTAGTGAAATATTATTAACCCTTAATCTGCCGTCCCTAACATCACCGCCACCTACCTACATTTATTAACCCCTTATCTGCCGCCCCCAATGTCGCTGCCATTATATTAAAGTTATTAACCCCTAAACCTAAGTCTAACCCTAAACCTAACACCCACTAACTTAAATATAATTTAAATAAATCTAAATAAATATTCCTATCATTAACAAAATTATTCCTATTTAGAACTAAATACTTACCTATAAAATAAACCCTAAGCTAGCTACAATATAACTAATAGTTACATTGTAGCTAGCTTAGGTTTTATTTTTATTTTACAGGAAAGTTTGTATTTATTTTAACTAGGTAGAATAGTTATTAAATAGTTATTAACTATTTAATAACTACCTAGCTACAATAAAAACAAATTTACCTGTAAAATAAAACCTAACCTAAGTTACACTAACACCTAACACTGCACTATAATTAAATAAATTAACTAAATTAAATACAATTACCTAAATTAAATTAAATTAGCTAAAGTACAAAAAAAAACTCCACTACATTACAGAAAATAATAAACAAATTACAGAAATTTAAACTAATTACACCTAATCTAATAGCCCTATTAAAATAAAAAAGCACCCCCAAAATAAAAAAAAACCCTAGCCTAAACTAAGCTACCAATAGCCCTTAAAAGGGCCTTTTGCGGGGCATTGCCCCAAAGTAATCAGCTATTTTACCTGTAAAAAAAATACAAACAACCCCCCCAACAGTAAAACCCACCACCCACACAACCAACCCCCCAAATAAAATACTAGGTAAAAAAACCTAAACTCCCCATTGCCCTGAAAAGGGCATTTGGATGGGCATTGCCCTTAAAAGGGCAGTTAGCTCTTTTGTGGCCCAAAGTCCCTAACCTAAAAATAAAACCCACCCAATACACCCTTAAAAAAACCTAACACTAACCCCCTGAAGATTGACTTACCGGAAGACGTCTTCATCCAAGTCGGACAGAAGTGGTCCTCCAGACGGGCAGAAGTCTTCATCCAAGCCGGGCAAAAGTGGTCCTCCAGATGGGCAGAAGTCTTCATCCAGATGGCATCTTCTATCTTCATCCATCCGGCGCGGAGCGGGTCCATCTTTAAGACATCTGACACGGAGCATTCTCTTCATCCGATGACTAAAACAGAATGAAGGTACCTTTAAGTGACGTCTTTCAAGATGGTGTCCCTTAGATTCGGATTGGCTGATAGAATTCTATCAGCCAATTGGAATTAAGGTAGAAAAAATCCTATTGGCTGATGCAATCAGCCAATAGGATTGAAGTTCAATCCTATTGACTGATCCAATCAGCCAATAGGATTGCATCAGCCAATAGGATTTTTTCTACCTTAATTCCGATTGGCTGATTGTACATTCTGTGGCTTTTCGACTTACCAGTACCTGGGCCTGATATTGCTGCTAATGCCACATACTTATTTCTCAAATAAACAGATATAAACACTTTATTACACTTTTCTAGCTTTCATCTGAAAAAGGTATTTAAATCTATTCTCAAGATTAAACTTATGCTAGTTAAAAGGATAGCTAAGGATAGTATGCAATTTTTGAGTCCAAGAAAAGGAAAATACATTCTTAAAAAGTGGATATGCATGTAAACTGATTGAGGATAGTTCTAGACAAGTGTTCAAGATAACTAATAAAGCACTAAACAAAGGTCCAAAGAGCAAAAGAGATTAGTTTCTGTCTCTAAGTATAGTTAAAAGAGTAGTAACATTTTTAATACCTTTTGGGTAAATATAATCCACAAGTGGAAGCATTCCAAAATGTTCCTAAATTCCCCTTTCATAGGGTGAATAACTTAAGGGATAAGTTGCTTAGGGCCAATGTTGGGACAAACAAAAACAAACGGGTTACATATTTAACAACTGAGTCAAAAGGTTGTTACCCATGTTTCAAATTTTAGTCATTGCAACTCCATGATCAAGGGTAAATATATTGCACAAAATTATAGTTGTAATAAAATGTTGATCAAGGGGTTATTTACTTATTAAACAAGCTTAGTCATATGTTTGCTAAAACGTCCTTATGAATTCTGTTACATTGGAGAGACCACCTGTACTATAATGGAGTGGCTCACTGTGCATAAGTCAGATATTAGAAATAGAGACAAAACACAGTGAGCTTCCCTATATTTCTTAACTGGCTAATCATAATGTAAGTCAACTACACTTTCAAATAATTGATCATGTACCTGAGCTCAGGAGAGAGGGTGAAATGGAGTTAATTCTTGCAAAGAGGGAATTTTGGAGAATTAAAAAGCTTGATACTCTTCATCCCAAAGGTCTAAATAGAAATTTTGATTTACAGTACATTTACTTTTAAAGGATTTGTATGTATTTTTTATTTTTTGTACTTTATTGAATTACATATAATAAATTGGTAACATTTTAACACTTTAAACGTAGGTTAGGTGACACATTGTTATTGTTGAAATGTTTTTGTGTCCCCTAGATGGTGCTGTTATTTGCTGTCATGTATTTTTGTAAACAGCTATTATTAATTGCTACTTGAAACAAAGCCTTAAATATGCAATGTGTCATTTGTTGTTTAGCATGATTAAGAGCTAGATGTAGCACTAGCCAGTAATGTCAGTGTACATGATTATGAATTAAACACCTCAATAAAGGGACTTTTTGCCCATTTTAAATTAAATAGTGCTGATGCGGTTGAATTTTCAACTTCAACCTATAATAGAGTCCATTTTTTAAATGTGCCTTGCACTTTCTCAAACAGTATACAAAATAGGAGGGTAGAAATAAAATATTCTTTATCTCATAACTTTACCGGCATAATCACCAAGATCAATCTACCCTTGTTCTTGCTCCCAGTTATTGGAATTCTTCTCTTAGGTGCGTTCTATTCTGTCAACATCAATCTAGTATTTATCACTTTTAGTCTAAAGTAATAGGTTATAATGTAAACAATGCAAAACGTGTGCAATTAGAATTACTTAGTTACTCTGTTCTGTAAACCTGACCTGTGAAGCAATATTAAAAAAAATCTGTAGTCATTAGTATTGTTTTTTATGGAAATACATTTCTCATTGTAAGTACCTATTTATCTTATAATGCTTTCTAATAATGCTTTTAAAATATTAAATAATTTCCTTACTAAGAATTGATATAAAATACACATATACAAAAAAGTTTGAGACATCAAACACTCACACACTCACACACAATCAATACTTTTTAAAGGGAAATAAAACCCAAAATCTTTCTTTCATGATACAAGTAGAGCATTTTAAACAAATTTCCAATTCACTTCTATGAGTTTTGCTTCATTCTCTTTGTATCCTTTTTTGAAGGAGCAGCAATGCACTACTGGGAGCTAGCTGAACACATAGGTAAGCCAATGACAAAAGGCATATATGTGCAGCCACCAATCAGACGCTAGCTCACAGCTACTTAGTCTACCTAGGTTTGATTTTCTAACAAAGGATATCAAGTGAACTATGCAAGTTAGATAATAGAAATACATTTGATAGTTGTTTAATATTGTATGCTCCAACTGGATCATAAATTTTAAAAAAAAATGTGTTTCATGTCCCTTTAAGCAACAATCATTAAAAATTGTAACAATAAATTTTAAAAATAATGTATATGATGGTAAAGATTTCACATCTTTGTTGTAGTTTTCAGTTTTAGCTCTGTCTCTACCATTAATACTCCTAAAGTTTGAATTCCTTACCTGCCTGGAAAAAATACAAAATCATTAATTGCTTTGTTAATATTGAGATTTAGTTATTTTAATATAAAATGATTAAAAACAAACAAAATGGCTATTTTGCAGGTTTAGAGATGACATCACAGGTTGTGTGTAAAAGAACAGTTCAGATCAGCACATCAGCCATATACGTTCAGTATCCAAAGTAGACTTTCAAATAAAGTGTGTAGGTGCTTAAAACTTCAGGGACCCCCGACCAAGGTCCAGAAACAATAAATGTAGAAATGGAAGAAGGTAGCACTCTCAGGGAATGAAAGAAACCTTTATTGGAGCAATGTTTTGGGGCATCCTGCCCCTTTCTCAAGCTCACAGGTTGCGTGTGACACAGTGACTGTGTGTGGATTGGTCCTTTGAATAGTGGGTAGTAATTCTGATAGCTGAAGTGTCCAACAAAACTGCTTTGCTCCAAAACCATTAGATATGTGGGTATGTCTCTTTAAGGGATTTAACAGGGGCATTATTGGTATAGTGTACACATATGCTTGTTCTTTTACTGATTGAGTTCATTTTGACTTCAATTGATTAAGCAGGTAGCATGCGTATCTGTTTGGTGATGTTGCTTCCTAACATCATTTAGTATGTGGGAGGTAGATACAGTGTGTTTTGCCAATAGGCAAAAAACAGTTACATTTAACATTTTTTTTTTTTTTTACATAAACTGAAAAAAGGTGTCCAGGGTTTTTACAGTCTTTTTAGCTGCTTAATTCGATAAGGGAAATGCCCCTTTAAATACTATGTTGTTAAATATCAAAAATAGGAGTGGCAATTGTGTAGTATAGGGACATTTTTCTGCTGTTGATAAAAAAATTGAAATGATTGAATCAACATTGAAAATGGCTCACTGGCATCATGCCAATAATTAATGCACATATATACTATTTATTATTAAACAATAGGTTGTGAAACTCCAAAACTAGCTACTCATTTGGGGAAAATATTTAAGTTTGGAACAAAGTTTAATAGGCAGCACAAAGTTAAAGGGACATAAAATCCAACAATTTTCTTTCATGATTCAGAAAATGCTTGCACTTTCAAAAAACTTTCCAAATTATTTATATTATCAAATTTGCTTCATTTGTATGGTATTGTTTATCGAAGAGATACCCAGGTAGTGCTTCCATCTAGTACTCTTGCTAATGTATTACATTCTTTCAAAATTGCTGCCATATAGTGCTGCAGACACATATACACTCCAACAAAGAAAACCAAGAATAAAAGATAGAAGTACATTTGAAAGTTCTTTAAAAGTGCATACTCTATCTAAATCACAAAATAAAATTTTGGGGTTTTATTTCCCTTTAACAGGAAAAAAGGAATAACTATGAACAAATTAATATGAATAGCAACATATTACAACATTAAGACAACAAATCAAATTATATTGTTCTCTAATACCATACATACAGTATGTTGCAGAAGAAATTTTATGATCACCTTGTTTTAATATATAAGAAGTCTCAAGGACAAGCTATTAACTGTAAATTGTGTCACTTTATGCTAATGTCATTTGTTAATAGGCATTTCAAATTTTGTTTTCTAAGTCACAGTAATAGATGTAAGATGTATGCTTGTCAATAGACTTTAACTTGGCACACATATGCTTATCCACATGGTCATTTAAGAATATAAATAGTGTTTTCAGCAAGTGTAATCATTAAATGGTTTGCTTGGTAACAAAGTTGTCCTCCATAAAAAATTGTATTAGGAAAGCAAGAAGCATTTTATAGTTGTAACCCCTCCCTTACCCATCTTTGGTGAGAATGATACAGGTTGGACGGTCACCTTTGATGCTGTGGCTTCACAGGAATGACCTAAGTCTCCGCTGGAGTAGGGAGTCTGGGACATCTTGATTAATGTAACGTACAGTGACTCCACTTGGTGATAACAATTTTCAGGGAACCCACAACACTGAGACAATGAGTTCCCCACAACATGCAATAATAAAACAAGCAGATAATAAAGTAACACAGAATATATTTAAATGCAAATAGAACGACATATAAATAACATAACAGTCCCACACTTTGCAGGGTACCCTTTTCCCCAAAATACACTGCTACATAAAGTCCCTTTTGGTGGTGCACGTTGGGGCCCTTAGTAAGTTTCAGATATTTGTTTAGTGTGAGGGATAACTGTAACTGTTCCATTAACTGTGGAATGTTCTAGAAAAGACCTGGTCCTCTGGCTGCTTTCTACGCTGCTTGATTTTCCAGTTAAGTGCTGACAGTCTGAAATTACAGCTCTCTCTAGACCCAAGGTATCTGCTTCTTACTGTGACATCAGGCTGAGCGTTCACAGCATGCAGGGTCCTGGATGCGGCCTGTATCATCCCAGGCAGAATCACACACATACCTTTCAGAAGCTCTGAACAGCTCTGACTAAAACTCTCCTCCCAGGAAGTCTCTGAAACTGTCAGCATCCAATTGGCTCTCACTACCATGTGATGCAAGGTTGAGCAAAGGGCAAAGTGCAGTTAATTGGGGGCTACATTCATACTGGCAGGGTCGATACATTAAATAATTAAACATCACTCCGGCACAAGTAACAATCTAATCTAATACAGTTGTGTTCCTGTACCTAACAATGTATTCAAGGTGTCAAGGGCATGTAATACTTGTATGACCTTGGAGTGGGACTCTTGTGAGGATGTGGGTTCCCCTACTCGGTCATAAGTGAATAATCATGATTGACGTCTATGTCTTTGACTTCCTCTTGAGTCTCTTTGTGGAAACTGTTGAATTCCTTCAGAATTAAATCCCCTCCCTGTTCTGTTTTGAAAGGGTCCTATAGCTTGAGGCCTAGGTCTCCCCATAGAATATCTATCTGTGTCAGTAGATCTAGGGATGAAGCTGGGGTTTTCCAGATTAAGATCTGACTGAGGAGAAGCAACAGGAGGGCTAGAAGCTTCTGGCTGTGCATCAGGGGGTGACTATCACTCTTGATCTAAACCTGAATTGCCATGGTTTATTTCACTAGGATTATCTGCATCCTTCAATTCTGGTTGACCAACAGGTAACAAATTATTCCAATGTCACACCTTAATTCATCCTTCAGGCCCTTTTATTTTGTATACAGGAAGTCCTGGAAGCTTGGAAACCACTTCAAAAAGGGTGCCTTTCCACCGGTCAGCGAGTTTGTGCTTTCCGGTAATACCTACGTTTCGAAGGAGAACCTTATCTCCTGGCTGAAATTCACTATGCCTGACTTTAGCGTCATAACGTCTTTTGTTATTTTCGTTAATCCGGGAACTAGCCTTTTCTGCCAGGTCATAGACTCTTCACAGACTCATTTTTAAGTTACAAACATACTGGTAATGTGGGCCATGGGCCATTCCATCAGCGGAGACACCAAACTTAAAATCTATTGGAAGCCTTAGACCAAAAAGCAAGCAATAAGGAGAATATCCTATAGGTCTTGTACAATTGTATGCATGAACCATGCATGAACCTGTAGGCACTCCAGGTTCTGTTCTCTGTATCATTAAGGGTACCTAACATGTCCAACAGGGTACGGTTAAACCTTTCAGGAAGAGCATCCCCTTCAGGATGGTATGGAGTAGTTCTGGACTTTTCAATGTTTAGCAGTTTCAAAAATTATTTTATGAGTCAGCTTTCAAATTCACGACCTTGATCAGAATAAATCCAGCTAGGCAACCCATAGTAAGTGAAAAACTTCTGCCATAGCACTTTGGCAACTGTATTGGCTTTCTGGTCTTTAGTAGGGTAAGCTTGAGCATACCTGGTGAAATGATCAGTCACTATCAGAACATTTCCTACTCCTGCTGAATCAGTCTCAATACACAGAAAATCCATACAGACTAGATCAATGGGGCCAGAGCTCTTTAGGTGGCCCATTGGCACAGTTCAGTAGGTAGAGTTTTGCTCTGAATACACTTTCATCAATTATGACAATTCCTTTCCACAAACTCTCTTATTTTTGGCCAGAAGAAACAATCTTGTACCAATCTAAAAGCTTTGTCCACCCCCAGGTGTTCATGTTGATAATAAAAGGATCTTAGTATCATTCCTCTATACTTTTCAGGTAATACAGACTGTCTTCATCCTGGGTGATCATGATATTGAATGAGCCTATTGAGTAGTCCCTTCTCAATATGGAAACGGCTCCATTCTCTCTTGAATAGTTGTTGCAATTCAGCAGGTAGAGAGTTCATGTATTTTTAGCACCCACTCTTAACAGCTTTTAATAAGGTGCCCACTGTTGGGTCTTGAGCTTGAGTTTGTTGTTTATCCTCATTACTGATGTTTGTCCACTGGGGCAGGTTAACTGGGTAACACATAGCCTCTGGAACTGCCTCAACACTACAACTGAGTGAGTGAATCTGAATCTTAATTCAGAAAAGTTAACCCACCCTATTCAGTGATTGAGGTCTGACACAATGCCCTTACTCCAGATCCAGAAATTTCAATCCAATCTGTCTCTGGAGGAAGTCCAGGTCTCTGAGATAAAGCATAAGCTCTCACATTAGTAGATCCAGACTTGTATTTCAATGAGAAGATATATTTGGACAAAGCTGCAAGCCAGCGATGTCCAGTGGCATCTAGTTTAGCTCTGGTCAAGATGTAGGTGAGTGGATTGTTGTTGGTTCTCACCCCAAATTCTGCACCATACAGGGAGTCATGTAGTTTATCTATGATAGCCCACTTCAATGCCAGATATTGTAGTTTTTGCACTGGGTAACTCTTTTCAGCTTTAGACAAGCTCTGACTAATGTAGGCAACAGGCCGCAGCCCCTCAGGATGTGCCTGGTGGAGAATGCCCCCAAACCCTTCCATGCCAGCATCTACATGAAGCACAAATGGTTTCTCAAGATCTGCATATGCCAGTACAAGAGCTTCAGTCATCTTACTTTTAACTAGCTGAAAAGCCTCTTCACAGGAATTAGTCCACTTATCTCCTATGGTTTTCTTGGAATGCAGGCTCTTCTGCTTGGCATTCTCTCTGGGCTCCAATTTCAGAAGATTGTGAAGACTTCTGGCTATCTTGGAATAACCTTCAACAAAACGGCGGTAGTAACCGCAGAACCCCAAGAATGAACGTAGCTCTTCAATATTCTTTGGTCTTGGCAAATTTACCACTGCTTCTATTTTTGATGGGTCTGTGGCCACACCTTTTGCAGAAATGTTATGTCCAACATGTCACCAAGCTTCTTGCAAAATTGCATTTGTCAATGGATAACTTAAGACTTTCAGCCTGAGCAACCGATTTTAATGTTCTTCAGGGGTTCTTCCAAAAATGATTATATTATCCAGATAAATAAGGCACTCTCTTGGGCTAAGGTCCCCAAGGGTCTTTTCCATTAATCTCTGGAGGGTTGCTGGGACCCTGGTAACCCCTTGTAGCATACAGGTAAACTGGTAGAAACCCAGAGTGCAGATGAATGCTGTTTTCTCTTGGTCTTCTTTTTTAATGGGAACTTGATAATATCCAGAAATATTTTAAGTTGCATAGAAAAAGTATTTAGAGACCTATTTGTCATCATTTAATACATTTTGAAAAACGGTATATATATATATATATATATATATATATATATATATATATAAAGTATAGTAATAGCACTGGTACAGTTTATTAAAATATGTATAAATATCTGTAAATATTTGTAAATATTTGTAATTATTTGTAAAAATATTTTGTAAAAATAATTGTGGGAACAGAAACACCAGTATCAATATACACTGATTATTTGATGATTGGTGGATCGATTAAACAAAATAATTATACATTTAAAAAATTATTTTTATTAATATACATATATTTAAAAAGGAAACGTGTATAAACATATTCCTGAATAACCAGATAATTGTATTTTAAAAGCCTAAAAACTAACCGTATAATGGTCAATAATTTGATATAGGTCTATTAGACTCCTACCCTTTAACTTGTGGAAAGTAGGAGGGGGGTCTATTGACCTGACAAAAGAAGAAATGCTAAGTGGATGAGTAAAAGTATAAAATGATAGGTTCACACTAAAAAAATAAAGATAGAATCGCTTATGATGTACATTTCAGTATATGTTATTATGCACACCTATGCCCTGATATCTTAGGTATGGTGAAAATTAGTGTGGTAAACAATAATTGATATGTTATATATTATATACAGTATATTAACACGTCATAGAAATAGATATAAAACTATTAAACCTAGTGATCACATCAGTCTATAAAAAATATAATTAGACTAAAACTTATCTGAAGCCCATTGATAATGAACGTAGCTCCGTGTAGTGTGTGCATTGGGGGGGGAGCAGGGGGGGAATTACCCATTGCCAGTCTTCCAACACTTAACTCAGTGACCTCATAGGTTTAGATATTTTACCTGGAGTCTTTTTTAAAGTATTCTTCATGATAATACCCACACACAAAAAGTTACTTTTTAAATTTTTAAAATTTTAAAATTCAAAATATATTCTTATAAATTTGTTAAGGGTTTGTTTCTTAAATAAATAAAATACCCTCTATATGGGCTTATTTTAAAATAAATTTTAAAATACTTTTTAAACATTTTTTTTTATTTTATTCATTACAAACATTTTTTTTCACATTTTAATTACAATTTCCTTTTTCCAGTTCATATAATCCGATAGAATAGATTTAGATAGACACAAATATGCCCAAACATACCATTAATTAATAAAGGATTGTTTCCTATTATTGATAAATGAATGGACTCCGTTCTTACCCATATCCGGTTACTCTAGCATAAATACTCGCTGAGGATGGATATGGATACATCTCTGACAAAGTTGACTAGGGCTCAACGAAATGCATAAGGTATCGCAAGATAAGTGACGTCACTTCCGGGGTTTTTTCTCGCTTCCGGTTTTCGGACCGCACACACTACATGGAGCTCCGTTCGTTATCCATGGGCTTCAGATAAGTTTTAGTCTAATTATATTTTTTATAGACCGATGTGATCACTAGGTTTAATAGTTTTATATCTATTTTATACAATATATAACATATAAATTATTGTTCACCACACTAATTTTCACCATACCTAAGATATCAGGGCATAGGTGTGCATAATAACATATACTTAAAAATACATCATAAGTTATTCTATCTTTATTTTTTTTAGTGTAAACCTATCATTTTATACTTTTACTCATCCACTTAGCATATCTTCTTTTGTCAGGTCAATAAACCCCCCTCCTACTTTCCACGAGGTAAAGGGTAGGAGTCTAATAGACCTATATTAAATAATTGACCATTATATGGTTAGTTTTTATGCTTTTAAAATACAATTATTTGGTTACTCTGGAATATGTTTAAACACTTTTCCTTTTTAAATATATGTATATAAATAAAAATAATTGTTTAATTTATAATTATTTTGTTTAATCGGTCTCAGGACCTATGATCCACCAATCATCAAATAATCAGTGTATATTGATACTGGTGTTTCTGTTCCCACAAATATTTTTACAAAATATTTTTTACAAATAATTACAAATATTTACAGATATTTATACATAATTTAATAACTTGTGCCAGCGCTATTACTATACTCCTCTTTTCTGTTTTTTACAACTAAGTTAGGTTGGTGGTCAGCTGGCACTCTATTAGTAACAGCAGCTCCACAGGATATATTTATGTATGTACTTAATCAAGCAGACACCAAATCACAAAGAAGTGAGTTTGCAACTCATAGAAAGGTCAGCGGTATAAATACATTTTTTCTGCTTTTTATATATATATATATATATATATATATATATATATATATATATATATATATATATAAAGAAACATGTAGAGAAACAGCACACACCATCAAGAGAATACCCTGGTGCTCTGCTATGTAGAATAGTATAATCAATGTTAAGAGACTTTACGCTCAGCAAACTGTGTCTCAAGGCTCTCAAAGCAGGCAATGCAAACAGGGAATTTTAACCAAACAGCTTTTTTATTGCTTAAACAGGTGACCTGGTCCAAACGTTTCTGCTCCTCCTGGAGCCTTTTTCAATGGAGGCCGGCCTCCATTGAAAAAGGCTCCAGGAGGAGCCAAAACGTTTTGACCAGGCCACCTGTTTAAGCAATAAAAAAGCTGTTTTGGTTAAAATTCCCTGTTTGCATTGCCTGCTTTGGGAGACTTGAGATGCAGTTTGCTGAGTGTAAGGTCTCTTAACATTTTTTATATATATATATAAATATATATATATATATATATATGTGTGTGTGTGTGTGTAAAATCTCTACTTATATTGATTACTTTTTTATTTTAATAATCAATCAGTGACTCGTGTTTCATGAGCTGAAACTGGCTGATAACGCCAGTACATAACCCCACCGACTAGCCTCAGGAGTTCTACAATAAGGCTCATATCAGAATCCGGGCTTTCATTGAAAGGCTGTTTGGGCTTCTCAAGAAGAGTATCCGGTGTCTTGATATGTCTGGAGGAGCCTTACAATATAGCTGAGAGAAGCTGGTTAAGATCATCATTGCCTGCAGTATCTTCCACATCATTGCACATTGAAGTGCCCTAAATCCTCCAAAGAGAGGAAGAGGACGAAGACCCATATGAGGGGCATGACCAAGATGAGGAGGCAAATGTCAGAGACAACATCATTTACAACCGCTTTGTAAGGTAAAGTACAGAATGCATCTTTGTGACCACTGCTATAATGTACTTTTTGTGTCAGTGAAATGGTAATTGTGTAAGGCAGAACATTTTAGGATTTTGACACTAAGGAAAAATTAAACAAATACCATTTTTTTTAATTCACATGTAAATTCTACATCTTATGTTGTTTTTTGTCTTTTTTTTTGTGTTGGAGGGGGGAGATTAGCCAGATTAATGTGGCCCACACTTACAGGTTTCCTTCTTCTTATCTATTGTTTTTTTCTTTAGTGAAGAGATATTCCCCTAGAGTATGCAAGGGAGGAAAGAACAGAATGTAACCGCTCCTGCAGATAAAGGGATACTTTGCATTACAACTTTGCCAAGTCCTCCATTAGAGGGTGTCTACATAATGGACCCAATTTATCACGACCCGAATGGGGCCCTATACCCCTGTTTCCGAAGCTGGAAACAGGAGTTAAGAAGAAGCAGACTTAAACCGCTGCTGCTTAACTTGTACTCCAACTCTGAGGCGGCGGACATCAATCCGCTCAATCTCATACAATCAGATTGATTGACACCCCCAGCTCAGTTAAATACCAACAGTATATGATTTTGGCATTTAGCGATGCAGGGCGGACATGATTCGCTATAGTGAATCATGTCCGCCCGGGGTATGATAAATCGACCTCAATATATGTGTTGAAGCTGCATGTAACTTGCTTAGTGACATGACAGAATGGAGAACACACATTTGGACAGAGGAATTGAGCTCACTGTTTTAGGCCCAAGAGTTGTTTTTTTTTTTTTTTTAGGGGGGGGGGATTAGCTAGAATTGTGTTGCCCATACATACAGATTTCCCTCTTTTTCTCTACAGGGAGTGCAGAATTATTAGGCAAATGAGTATTTTGACCACATCATCCTCTTTATGCATGTTGTCTTACTCCAAGCTGTATAGGCTTGAAAGCCTACTACCAATTAAGCATATTAGGTGATGTGCATCTCTGTAATGAGAAGGGGTGTGGTCTAATGACATCAACACCCTATATCAGGTGTGCATAATTATTAGGCAACTTCCATTCCTTTGGCAAAATGGGTCAAAAGAAGGACTTGACAGGCTCAGAAAAGTAAAAAATAGTGAGATATCTTGCAGAGGGATGCAGCACTCTTAAAATTGCAAATCTTCTGAAGCGTGATCATCGAACAATCAAGCGTTTCATTCAAAATAGTCAACAGGGTCGCAAGAAGCGTGTGGAAAAACCAAGGCGCAAAATAACTGCCCATGAACTGAGAAAAGTCAAGCGTGCAGCTGCCAAGATGCCACTTGCCACCAGTTTGGCCATATTTCAGAGCTGCAACATCACTGGAGTGCCCAAAAGCACAAGGTGTGCAACACTCAGAGACATGGCCAAGGTAAGAAAGGCTGAAAGATGACCACCACTGAACAAGACACACAAGCTGAAACGTCAAGACTGGGCCAAGAAATATCTCAAGACTGATTTTTCTAAGGTTTTATGGACTGATGAAATGAGAGTGAGTCTTGATGGGCCAGATGGATGGGCCCGTGGCTGGATTGGTAAAGGGCAGAGAGCTCCAGTCCGACTCAGACGCCAGCAAGGTGGAGGTGGAGTACTGGTTTGGGCTGGTATCATCAAAGATGAGCTTGTGGGGTCTTTTCGGGTTTAAGATGGAGTCAAGCTCAACTCCCAGTCCTACTGCCAGTTTCTGGAAGACACCTTCTTCAAGCAGTGGTACAGGAAGAAGTCTGCATCCTTCAAGAAAAACATGATTTTCATGCAGGACAATGCTCCATCACACGCGTCCAAGTACTCCACAGCGTGGCTGGCAAGAAAGGGTATAAAAGAAGAAAATCTAATGACATGGCCTCCTTGTTCACCTGATCTGAACCCCATTGAGAACCTGTGGTCCATCATCAAATGTGAGATTTACAAGGAGGGAAAACAGTACACCTCTCTGAACAGTGTCTGGGAGGCTGTGGTTGCTGCTGCACGCAATGTTGATGGTGAACAGATCAAAACACTGACAGAATCCATGGATGGCAGGCTTTTGAGTGTCCTTGCAAAGAAAGGTGGCTATATTGGTCACTGATTTGTTTTTGTTTTGTTTTTGAATGTCAGAAATGTATATTTGTGAATGTTGAGATGTTATATTGGTTTCACTGGTAAAAATAAATAATTGAAATGGGTATATATTTGTTTTTTGTTAAGTTGCCTAATAATTATGCACAGTAATAGTCACCTGCACACACAGATATCCCCCTAAAATAGCTAAAACTAAAAACAAACTAAAAACTACTTCCAAAAATATTCAGCTTTGATATTAATGAGTTTTTTGGGTTCATTGAGAACATGGTTGTTGTTCAATAATAAAATTAATCCTCAAAAATACAACTTGCCTAATAATTCTGCACTCCCTGTATTGTTTTTTCCTTTAGTGAAGAGATGTTCCCCTAGAGTCTGCAAGGGAGGAAAGAACAGAATGTGACCGCTCATGCAGATAAAGGGATACTTTGCATTACTTTGCATTACAACAACTTTGGCAAATACAAACTGTTAAGCTTACTTTTTTAAATCTTTTTAATTGATTATTATTTTAGTGTAATTCTTGTACAGAAAAAACAACGAACTTACCTGTACATATGATACTAGAAAAAAACACAACTGACTGGACATTTAGGGGATCATGTTGTATTGCAGCACATTCTTGATCTAATATGCTATTTTTTTCATTTTCCCTTTACACAATTGAATCCTGAAGTTTCTTCAAATATATTTTTGTCCTTGCTTGTTTGAATTCAATATTTATTATTTTTTAATATAAATTATTTTTTATTTAATTTTAATTATAAAAAAAAATAAAAAAAATATTAGACTTGTTTTGATTTTTTTCTAATAAGAGAGCATACGACGTTACAAAGAGTTATGACAGTATATTGAATTAATACTAATAAAACATGCATGATTTGCTTTAAAATATAATGTAATAGTAATGTCTATTAGTTACAGTTTGTTTACAATATAGTATTATTACACAATATCTAACCAAGGTTGTTTTCAATATAATAATCATAATTTGTCAATATATGTAAAATTTAAAACACTACACAAACACTACACACAGGGAATTGAGCACATGCCTAGTTGGTTTAATGTCTATGGCAAACAGGAGGAAGTATTGTGTTACATTCATGTAGAAATACACCATTCACAGTTACACCCATGAACACATTCATTAAAATGTTATATGCCTAACATTAGTGTGTGTGACCCAAAAATTAATAAAAAATATAAAACACTCATCCAATCAGAACAACTAGACATAGTCCCATGATAAAGTCCGGCAATAAATATAGTCTGCACATACACCATTTTGTCAGTTTTCATCATTCAATATAGAATATACATTCCTGTTAATTAGAAGATGATTGAAATTAGGTTCTCCATCAATGAGATTGAGGCAGTCATCTCTACCCTGGAGCCCAACTACTGCAAACTGTTTGGAGAACAGCTGGTCTATACCAGCTCTGCAGATGGACAAGGAATCTAGGTATCTGTTAGTGATGTTGTTAATTCAGTGTCAGACATTCTGAGGACTAAGTCACAGGTGATGAAGAGACTAGCGGACATGAAGATCAGGTTGAGGCATAAGGTCTCACTAATGCAGCAGAGGCCTGGTGGTTGTACCAGAGGTGATGCAGAACCTGAAAAAACACCCTGCTGACCACCAGTTTTCCAATGTTTTAGTGCTTTGCAACTCCCTTGCCCACCTGCCTCACAGTTGCCTTCTTTGGTGAGGGAAAGATCAACAGCCTCTCCAAACAGGGAGGAGGAACTGGGGCCTTTAGAAGAGAGACCTAGGGCCTCTTCTCAAGGGGACCTTGCCAAGGCAAGTTGAAAACATTTGTTGGATAAAACCTGTTCATTGTTTGTCAGCATAGATGTGGTCTGTTTAAAACTACATATTGTAATGTTAGAAATAATAGGCAAAACTGTACTCTTTATTGTATGAATACTAGAGTTTACATTATTCTAAATTGCGCAATCCTTATATGGCCACCTTACATATAAACAGAGTAGTTTCCAGGGATGCGCAGTAGAGTTCTACTTAAAAAATATTGAGGTCTCCATAGTGTGTTTGAAATGTCTTTGAAGAATCCAGAATGGCGATTTAAAGTGCTTCATCATAATATTCGGTCCGCAATATTGAGATCTCCCATGTGTGTTTGCAATGGTATTGAAAAATCTGGAGAAGAAACCTCAATTACACATTCTCTATTTGTCAGAACCCTATGTTTAAAAATAATCCACATTTTCTTACAATTTATAAACAAACAATTTAATTTATTAAAATTAAACATAAAAATGTTATTATTTAATCAGTGTTTCTATTTTTAGCAAAAACATAGAAAAAACTTTAGCCAACCTCTAGACATAAAAAAGTATACTTTTATTGATAAACAAGAGCACATAAAAATTAACAATAAAAACAGAGCCTCAGCTGCCCTAGGCTAGTTAACTAATGCAAAACAGCTGAGAAAGCTCTTAAAGGTACCACTACCTAGAATACAACAACAAACAGACCACATCAACCTGAGATAAACATTATGGAACCTATGCATTAAAAACAGTATATGTAACAAGGTATATACAATAACATTTTCATAATTAACTCCTCTGTCAAATACAGATTAGAAGATATATGTATATATATGTTTAAATACATTTCTTAACATTAATATATATACCTTGTCAAAAGATTAAATTAACTTTTTGTAAGATCAATATCCAAGTTATTTTTCTTTCTAGAGGGATGATGCGTGTATATGGTCCTATAATATTGGTTATAAACTGAGGCTGGCTTTATTGCCTTTGCCAGAAATTAATAATATCCCCATCAATATTAAAACCAAAGGGCTTCCTTGTCTTGAGCTGAAAAATCCAGAAGGCTTCTCTATATAATACCCTATTGGCTCTATCACCTCCTCTCACTGGTGGTCTGATCCACTCTATAACCTGCCATTTAAAACTATTTACATTTTTATGGTGTACCTGAATGAAATGACGTGCCAGATCAGAGCAATCATTATTATTCGCAATGTTATTGAGATGCTTTCTTATACATGATCTGGCTTCCTGCTTGGAACACCCAACATATTGTTTCTCACACAGGGTGCATTCAAGCAGGTACACAATATGCGTTGTTCTGCAGTTTGTAAGATCAAGAAGATTGTAAACCCTCTGTGTAACCCTAGATTGAAAGGTACGGGTAGTGTTACTATGGCCACAAGCTATACATTTGCCATAATGGCATTTGTAATGGCCTTTGACATTTAGCCAGCTGTTTTTGTTCGGCTCAAGTTTCAACATGCTTGGGGACAGAGTATTGCCCAAAGTACAACCTCTTTTTGCCACAAAATTACAGCCCTTGGAAATATAGTCTTTCAGGCTATCTTCTGCTGTTAGAATGGGTAGATGTCTTTCTACAATATTACATATTGCTCTATATTGAGGACAATATGTAATAACAAAAACCGGATTTGGGGGATCTGAACTGCCGTAGGTATCACCTTTCTTTTTGTCTTGCAATGTATCTCTTCTCATCACCCTGCTAACCTCAAGGTATGCTCTATTTACAGTTTTATTTTTATAACCCCTCTCCCTAAGCTGGGTTTTCAATTCCTCACTTTCTTTTTCAAAATCCGAATTGTTAGAGCAATTTCGCTTAATGTGAATAAACTGTCCTTTTGCAATACCAAAGACTGTATGTGTCAGATGATTACTACGGGCATGAAGCACTGCATTAGATGAAATAAGCTTTCTGTAGAGTGCTGTGTTAATTCTCCTATGTGTATTATCCCCTATTAGTGTGACATCTAGATAGGGTATTTCTGTAATATGATACAAAAATGTGAATTGAAGATTCACACTATTATCGTTTAACTGGTTAACAAAAGCAGACATTTCCTTCTCCGTACCATACGTCAATGTATTTTGTATATAGTTTGATACACCAATGAAAGAGGTTACTGACCGCATACACGTGGGACCGCTCCCACCAACCCATAAATAGGTTGGCATAGGCGGGGACAAACTTGGCCCCCATAGCGGTCCCACGTCTCTGCAGGAGGAACTCACCTCCAAACTCAAAAAAATTATGAGTTAGCAAGAATTCAAGTACTCTTAGAATATAGTTTTTTAAGCCATTATCATAATCGCTGTAAGTATCTAAAGCAAATTTGATAGCCTCCATGCCAAATTTATGTGGTATTGTGGAGTATAACCCCACTACATCTACTGTTAACCACGAATAATTGGTCTGCCATTCAACTTGTTCCAATGTGTTTAATAAGTGTTTAGTGTCTTTAATAAAGGATGGTAAGGCATAGACAAGGGGCTGCAGGAGGGACTCAAGCCAATCTGAGAGTTTTTCAAATAGAGAACCAATGCCCGATATTATAGGTCTTCCACGCACCTCCACCAAAGATTTATGAACCTTAGGGAGGTGGTGGAAAATCGGTTTAATTGGTCTATTGACAAAAAGAAAATCTCTAGTGTCCTCATCAATGAATTCCTCCTGCAGCCCGTCATCCAACAGATCCCATAATAAGGTCTTAAAACCTTTCACTGGGTTACTCTTAAGTTTCAAATAGACATTAACATCATAGAGTTTTTAAACAACAAAAATAACAAGAGCGCACAGCCCAATCTAAGAGTAAAAGTTTTTACTTAAAGATAAAAGCGCATAACAATAAAAATAATGTACAGGATTAAAAACAAATGAATGCAGTGTGTGATTATATCACCATAGATAACTCCCCCACGGTTTAGGTAAGAGCAATGCTGCCAGAAACACAGGGATCTTTGCCAGTCAATCAACTGTTCCTCAAGCTATATGCATGAAATCCGTTAGTGTTGCAGCCGTTCAGCTGTTCTTAAGTCTATACGGGGGTGAGTGTAGATGCCTCAACGCGTTTCCTCTGGTCTCCACCAGACTTTTTCAAGAGGTTAGTTTACATCACAGCCTAATGTGATGTATTTTATAGTGTCTATTCACAGGTAACCGGTGTCAATCTCAGTACTGAATAGGTGGGTCAAACTGTCAATCAAAGACCTTGCAGCTGACAGGTAAATCAAAAGCTAAGACACTCCTATAGTTCTCCTTTATAGATTTAACCCTGTATAGGTGAGTTGATTATGAAAGGTCATTACTTGATACACTATGTTTACAATTGATCCGTATATCTAGACAACAATATCTATTAATGTCAGAACCTACATCACAACATTAGACATATAAATACATCGAAAAAATTAGATGAAATATATACATAGATAAAAGTATACATAGAAAAAATGCATATGTGAATCCCTCAGTCTTAAACCTAAAGAAGTAGGAGGGAACTCTAAAGAGAAATATGTGTATATGTGTATGTTGAAGTGCACTCTCCTTGTAGGGATAAAATGACACATGAAATTAATCTCGTGACAAGTGTTGAATATGGAGAATGTAAGCTGTATAATACATAGATTGAACCCATTTCCGCAATAGGAACAGCATTGATAGATGCAAAGAAACTGTAAAAAGGAGCATCCTAAAACTAAGGCGTATTTAACCTATGTAATGGAAGAATCCTTTAACTAGTTATATAAAATTAACAGATCTATTCATGCATGCTCATGTTGCTAGTGACTAAAAGAAATTGGAAGACAACTGAAAAAAGGGTGTATCACATGTTTTCTATTTAATAGGAACAAATTAACCATCCTATTATTATAGTTAAAATAAAATTACACGAATGCTTGTAAATCAAGGTCAATATTGAGACCCAGACTACTTGTAGTATTTAGGGTGCCTAGCTCGTGTATCCAATATGTTTCGCGTTGTCGCAATGCTTTCAACCTATTGTTTGAAGCATGTGGAGCAATCCAATCCATGAATAGGAATGATATGCTCAATCCCACAAGTAAGGTAAACAGTAATAAAGAATGGGATGAGATTAGGTTTATAACTACGTATAGTCAAGGGAGCAGGGACATTAAACAGATTCTCAATAAACACTGGGCGATTCTAAAAAGTGATCCCATTTTAGGACAGATACTCCCAGACAAACCAGTGATTACTTATAAAAAGAATAAAGATCTCAAACGTATACTAGCACCTTCCAAATTGAGGCCACATGTTAGTAAATAAAATTACACCAGAAGGTAATTGGCTAAGTAGGGGCAATGGAACTTGGCCATGTAACACTAACAAGTGTGGTATGTGTAAACACATAAATAAAGGAGACTCATTCAAAGATGTTCATAATTCAAAAACATATAAAGAGAAGAATAGGTTCACATGTAAATCGGCATACGTTGTATACCTCCTTACCTGTGATTGCAATTGTTTTTATGTGGGAAGAACCAAACGCACAGTTAGAACTAGGTTTAATGAACACTGGAACAATATTAAAAATAAGTTCGAAGGCCACAGCGTTCTAGAACATTTTAGAATTGCCCATAACTCTGATCCTAAAAGTTTAAAAATCAAGGTTATTGATTGGATTGCTCCACATGCTTCAAACAATAGGTTGAAAGCATTGCACCAACACGAAACATATTGGATGAACACTGGAACAATATTAAAAATAAGTTTGAAGGCCACAGCATTCCAGAACATTTTAGAATTGCCCATAACTCTGATCCTAAAAGTTTAAAAATCAAGGTTATTGATTGGATTGCTCCACATTCTTCAAACAATAGGTTGAAAGCATTGCGCCAACGTGAAACATATTGGATACATGAACTAGGCACCCTAAATACTACAAGTAGTATGGGTCTCAATATTGACCTTGATTTACAAGCATTCATGTAATTTTATTTTAACTATAATAATAGGATGGTTAATTTGTTCCTATTAGATATAAAACATGTGATACACCCTTTTTTCAGTTGTCTTCCAATTTTTTTTAGTCACTAACAACATGAGCATGCATGAATAGATCTGTTAATTTTATATAACTAGTTAAAGGATTCTTCCATTACATAGGTTAAATATGCCTTAGTTTTAGGATGCTCCTTTTTACAGTTTCTTTGCATCTATCAATACTGTTCCTATTGCGGCAATGGGTTCAATCTATGTATTATACAGCTTACATTCTCCATATTCAACACTTGTCACAAGATTAATTTAATGTGTCATGTTATCCCTACAAGGAGAGTGCGCTTCAAAATGCACATATACACATATACACATATTTCTCTTTAGAGTTCCCTCCTACTTCTTTGGGTTTAAGACTTAGGGATTCACATATGCATTTTTTCTATGTATACTTTTATCTATGTATATCTATGTATATATTTCATCCAATTTTTTCGATGTATTTATATGTCTAATGTTGTGATGTAGGTTCTGACATTAATAGATATTGTTGTCTAGATATACGGATCAATTGTAAACATAGTGTATCAAGTAATGACTTTTCATAATTGACTCGCCTATACAGGGTTAAATCTAGAAAGGAGAACTATAGGCTGTGATGTAATCTAACCTCTTGAAAAAGTCTGGTGGAGACCAGAGGAAACGCGTTGAGGCATCTACACTCACCCCCGTAAAGACTTAAGAACAGCTGACCGGCTGTAACACTAACGGATTTCATGCATACGGCTTGAGGAACAGCTGATTGACTGGCAAAGATCCCTGTGTTTCCGGCAGCATTGCTCTTACCTAAACCGTGGGGGAGTTATCTATGGTGATATAATCACACACTGCATTCATTTGTTTTTAATCCTGTACGTTATTTTTATTGTTATGCGCTTTTATCTTTAAGTAAAAACTTTTACTCTTAGATTGGGCTGTGCGCTCTTGTTCTTTTTGTTGTTTACAGTTTCCCTCAGTAAAGGTGTCACCGGAGACCCTTTCTTACACACGGAGCAGCACTTGAATTGAATACACCACAGCAGCAAAGACTCTTTGGTCTACACCGCCAAGATCGAGGGTACTGCATCTTACTGGCATATCAGCTCACTTTCTATCATCTAAGACTACCGCTCAGATCTGTGACCTTTTCTAACAAACTAAGGTCAGGCACTACCAGTTTATCTCTGCACATCACTTGTCATATATATTGGAACCCCAGGAGGGTGTTGTTTTTGTGTATTGCTATACAGTGCACTAATCACTGTGGACTCTACATCATAGCTGAACATTTAAACTGATTTGACAACCACGCTCAGATTTTAACTGACATCTTTGCTGTATTGCATTTTGTATGTGTGTATATTTATACATATTTATTCACTCTGACACACTATTTACAAATTTATTTTCTAAGTAAGTGTGCTATTTATTTGGGAAGCGCTTATGTTTTTATTTCTTCTCTAGTACAAAATCATAGAGCTGTCTCTTAGCCTCTAAGATATAATCTGCCTTGTTCATAACATCAAGGTTACCTCTTTTATCTGAATTTTTAATTATTATATATTTTCTGTTTTTCAATTTAGTCAAGGCTAGCTGCTGTGTATCACTCAAATTTGGAAAACTTTACTTATGATTTTTGGCCAAATCAATAAGGTCTTACTCAATTCGATGGTGAAAGGCCTTAATAAAGGGCCCTCTTTCTCTAGTGGGATAGAAGATAGAACGAGGTCAATTTGTCAGAATCCTATGTTTAAAAATAATCCACATTTTCTTACCATTTATAAACAAATAATTTAATTTATTAAAATTAAACATTAAAATGTTATTATTTAATCAGTGTTTCTATTTTTAGACTTAAATGGAAAATTCATTGTTATTATAAATATTATAATAAATTTTATATTAAAGGGATAAAAACACTATTTTTCTCATGAATCAAATAGAGAATACAATGGCCTAGATTTGGAGTTTGGCGTTAGCCGTGAAAACCAGCGTTAGAGGCTCCTAACGCTGGTTTTAGGCTAACTCTGGTATTTGGAGTCACTCAAAAAAGGGTCTAACGCTAACTTTTCAGCCGCGACTTTTCCATACCGCAGATCCCCTTACGTAAATTGCGTATCCTATATTTTCAATGGGATTTTTCTAACTCCGGTATTTAGAGTCGTGGCTGAAGTGAGCGTTAGAACTCTAACGACAAAACTCCAGCCGCAGGAAAAAAATCAGTAGTTAAGAGCTTTCTGGGCTAACGCCGGTTCATAAAGCTCTTAACTACTGTACTCTAAAGTACACTAACACCCATAAACTACCTATGTACCCCTAAACCGAGGTCCCCCCACATCGCCGACACTCGATAAAAATTTTTAACCCCTAATCTGCCGACCGCCACCTACGTTATACTTATGTACCCCTAATCTGCTGCCCCTAACACCGCCGACCCCTATATTATATTTAGTAACCCCTAACCTGCCCCCCACAACGTCGCCGCCAGCTACCTACACTTATTAACCCCTAATCTGCCGACCGGACTGCACCGCTATTATAATAAAGTTATTAACCCCTAATCCGCCTCACTAACCCTATAATAAATAGTATTAACCCCTAATCTGCCCTCCCTAACATCGCCAACACCTAACTTCAATTATTAACCCCTAATCTGCCGACCGGAGCTCACCGCTATTCTAATAAATGTATTAACCCCTAAAGCTAAGTCTAACCCTAACACTAACACCGCCCTAAATTAAATATAATTTTAATCTAACGAAATTAATTAACTCTTATTAAATAAATTATTCCTATTTAAAGCTAAATACTTACCTGTAAAATAAATCCTAATATAGCTACAATATAAATTATAATTACATTGTAGCTATTTTAGGATTAATATTTATTTTACAGGCAACTTTGTAATTATTTTAACCAGGTACAATAGCTATTAAGTAGTTAAGAACTATTTAATAGTTACCTAGTTAAAATAATTACAAAATTACCTGTAAAATAAATCCTAACCTAAGTTACAATTAAACCTAACACTATACTATCATTAAATTAATTAAATAAAATACCTACAATTACCTACAATTAAACCTAACACTACACTATCAATAAATTAATTAAATACAATACCTACAATTACCTACAATTAAACCTAACACTACACTATCAATAAATTAATTAAATACAATACCTACAATTACCTACAATTAAACCTAACACTACACTATCAATACATTAATTAAATACAAAACCTACAAATAACTACAATGAAATAAACTAACTAAAGTACAAAAAATAAAAAAGAACCAAGTTACAAAAAATAAAAAAAATATCTACAAACATAAGAAAAATATTACAACAATTTTAAACTAATTACACCTACTCTAAGCCCCCTAATAAAACAACAAAGCCCCCCAAAATAAAAAATGCCCTACCCTATTCTAAATTACTAAAGTTCAAAGCTCTTTTACCTTACCAGCCCTGAACAGGGCCCTTTGCGGGGCATGCCCCAAGAAGTTCAGCTCTTTTGCCTGTAAAAAACATACAATACCCCCCTCCCAACATTACAACCCACCACCCACATACCCCTAATCTAACCCAAACCCCCCTTAAATAAACCTAACACTAAGCCCCTGAAGATCTTCCTACCTTGTCTTCACCACACCAGGTTCACCGATCGGTCCTGAAGAGCTCCTCCAATGTCCTGATCCAAGCCCAAGCGGGGGGCTGAAGATGTCCATGATCCGGTAGAAGTCTTCATCCAAGCGGGGCAGAAGAGGTCTTCCATCCGATTGAAGTCTTCATCCAGGCGGCATCTTCTATCGACATCCATCTGGAACGGAGCGGCAGCATCCTGAAGACCTCCGACGCGGAACATCCATCCTGGCTGACGACTGAACGATGAATGACGGTTCCTTTAAATGACGTCATCCAAGATGGCGTCAATCGAATTCCAATTGGCTGATAGGATTCTATCAGCCAATCGTAATTAAGGTAGGAATATTCTGATTGGCTGATGGAATCAGCCAATCAGATTTAGCTTGCATTCTATTGGCTGATCGGAACAGCCAATAGAATGCGAGCTCAATCTGATTGGCTGATTGGATCAGCCAATCGGATTGAACTTGATTCTGATTGGCTGATTCCATCAGCCAATCAGAATATTCCTACCTTAATTCCGATTGGCTGATAGAATCCTATCAGCCAATCGGAATTCGAGGGACGCCATCTTGGATGACGTCATTTAAAGGAACCGTCATTCATCGTTCAGTCGTCGGCCAGGATGGATTTTCCACGTCGGAGGTCTTCAGGATGCTGCCGCTCCATTCCAGATGGATGTCGATAGAAGATGCCGCCTGGATGAAGACTTCAATCGGATGGAAGACCTCTTCTGCCCCGCTTGGATGAAGACTTCTACCGGATCATGGACATCTTCAGCCCCCCACTTGGACTTGGATCAGGACATCGGAGGAGCTCTTCAGGACCGATCGGTGAACCTGGTATGGTGAAGATAAGGTAGGAAGATCTTCAGGGGCTTAGTGTTAGGTTTATTTAAGGGGGGTTTGGGTTAGATTAGGGGTATGTGGGTGGTGGGTTGTAATGTTGGGGGGGGGTATTGTATGTTTTTTTTACAGGCAAAAGAGCTGAACTTCTTGGGGCATGCCCCGCAAAGGGCCCTGTTCAGGGCTGGTAAGGTAAAAGAGCTTTTAACTTTAGTAATTTAGAATAGGGTAGGGCATTTTTTATTTTGGGGGGCTTTGTTGTTTTATTAGGGGGCTTAGAGTAGGTGTAATTAGTTTAAAATTGTTGTAATATTTTTCTTATGTTTGTAGATATTTTTTTATTTTTTGTAACTTAGTTCTTTTTTATTTTTTGTACTTTAGTTAGTTTATTTCATTGTAGTTATTTGTAGATATTGTATTTAATTAATGTATTGATAGTGTAGTGTTAGGTTTAATTGTAGGTAATTGTAGGTATTTTATTTAATTAATTTTAATGATAGTATAGTGTTAGGTTTAATTGTAACTTAGGTTAGGATTTATTTTACAGGTAATTTTGTAATTATTTTAACTAGGTAACTATTAAATAGTTCTTAACTATTTAATAGCTATTGTACCTGGTTAAAATAATTGCAAAGTTGCCTGTAAAATAAATATTAATCCTAAAATAGCTACAATGTAATTATAATTTATATTGTAGCTATTTTAGGATTTATTTTACAGGTAAGTATTTAGCTTTAAATAGGAATAATTTATTTAATAAGAGTTAATTAATTTCGTTAGATGTAAATTATATTTAACTTAGGGGGGTGTTAGTGTTAGGGTTAGACTTAGCTTTAGGGGTTAATACATTTATTAGAATAGCGGTGAGCTCCGGTCGGCAGATTAGGGGTTAATAATTGAAGTTAGGTGTCGGCGATGTTAGGGAGGGCAGATTAGGGGTTAATACTATTTATTATAGGGTTAGTGAGGCGGATTAGGGGTTAATAACTTTATTATAGTAGCGCTCAGGTCCGCTCGGCAGATTAGGGGTTAATAAGTGTAGGCAGGTGGAGGCGACGTTGTGGGGGGCAGATTAGGGGTTAATAAATATAATATAGGGGTCGGCGATGTTAGGGCAGCAGATTAGGGGTACATAGGGATAATGTGGTTAGGGGTTAATAATAATATGCAGGGGTCAGCGATAGCGGGGGCGGCAGAATAGGGGTTAATAAGTGTAAGGTTAGGGGTGTTTAGACTCGGGGTACATGTTAGAGTGTTAGGTGCAGACGTAGGAAGTGTTTACCCATAGCAAACAATGGGGCTGCGTTAGGAGCTGAACGCGGCTTTTTTGCAGGTGTTAGGTTTTTTTTCAGCTCAAACAGCCCCATTGTTTCCTATGGGGGAATCGTGCACGAGCACGTTTTTGAGGCTGGCCGCTTGCGTAAGCAACTCTGGTATCAAGAGTTGAAGCTGCGTTAAAAATGCTCTACGCTCCTTTTTTGGAGCCAAACGCAGCCTTTATGTGGACTCTCAATACCAGAGTTATTTTTATGGTGCGGCCAGAAAAAAAACGGCGTTAGCTACTGGGGTCCTTACCGACAAAACTCTAAATCTAGCCGAATATTAATCAACCAAATATTTTGCATCCTTCTTCAGATATCCTTTGAAGAAATAGCTTGGCTGAAGGAACAGCCTTGCACTACTGCAGCTAGCTGAACATATCTAGTTAGCCAATCACAAGAGAAAAATATATGCAGACACCTTTCAGCAACTAGCTCTCACTAGTGTAGAATATGTGAGTATTCGTTTTCACTAAGGGATACAAAGAGAATGAAGCACATTTGAAAATAGAAGTGAATTTAAAAGTATCTTAAAATTACATGATATATCTGAATCATGCATGTTTAATTTCAGGTCACTTGATAACCTATTATCTTACATTAGTATCTTCCATGTAAATCATGTGCCATAAAGTCATACACTACCATTATTTGCCTTTTCATGTTAACATACAATGTCAAACAAACAGATTTTTCAATATTGAAGTTCACATTGACTTAAAGGGAAATAAGGAGGATCTAACATAGGCATCTATTTATCAAGCCGTCAACTTACCTGCATTCCACGGCACCAATACACTCGCCTAAGATCGCCTGCTGCGGACCTGAATACGTTCTCCAAAGTTATCAAAAAAGCTGTCAAAAAGCCACGCACCAAGTACGGGGTGATGAGCAGCGAACTGTTGTTAACTAACAGTCATCGATCTTGCTGCTCTTCAACTTTTTTACAGCTTTCTTGGTACCCTGTCACTAAGCACCCTCACTATACTATACTGTTTACCCCCTAAAACCGCCGCTCCCGGACCCCGCCGCTCCTAAATAAAGTTATTAACTCCAAAACCGCCGCTCCCGGAGCCCAACCGCAACTCTAATAAATGTATTAACCCCTAAACCACCGCTCCCGGAGCCCACCGTCAACTACATTATACATATTAACCCCTAATCTTCCGCCCCCTATACCGCCGCCACCTACATAAAGTTATTAACCCCTATCCTGCTGCTCCCAGACCCCGCCGCAACTAAATAAAGTGTTAAACATCTAAACCGCTGCTCCCTGAGCCCACCGCCACCTACATTATATTTATTAACCCCTAATCTGCCCCCCTACACCGCCGCCACCTACATTATATTTATCAACCCCTAATCTGCCCCCCCTACACCACCGCAACTATATTAAATGTATTAACCCCTAAACCTAAGTCTAACACTAACCCTAACTCCCCCTAACTTAAATATAATTTAAATTAATCAAAATAAATTATTCCTTTTTAAAACTAAATGCTTGCCTATAAAATAAACCCTAAGATAGCTAAAATAAAACTAATAGTTACATTGTAGCTATCTTAGGATTTATTTTTATTTCACAGGCAACTTTGTATTTATTTTATCTAGGTACAATAGTTATTAAATAGTTATTAACTATTTAATAACTACCTAGTTAAAATAAATACAAAAGTACCTGTAAAATAAAACCTAACCTAAGTTACAATTACACCTAACACTACACTATAATTAAATTAATTACCTACATTAACTATAATTAACTACAATTAAATAAAATTATCTAAAGTACAAAAAACCCCCACTAAATTACAGAAAATAATAAAATAATTACAAGATTTTTAAACTAATTACACCTAATCTAATCCCCCTAACAAAATAACAAAGCCCCCCAAAATAAAAAAAGCCCTACCCTACACTAAATTACAAATAGCCCTTAAAAGGACTTTTTGCAGGGCATTGCCCCAAAGTAATCAGCTCTTTTACCAGAAAAAAGTACAATACCCCCCAACATTAAAACCCTCCACCCACACACCCAACCCTACTCTAAAACCCACCCATTACCCCCTTAATAAAACCTAACACTAACCCCTTGAAGATCACCCTACCTTGAGACGTCTTCACCCAACTGGGCCGAAGTCCTCATGTGATTGTCTGGATTTGTTTCCACATTTTGTCTCTCATAGTTGAGGTATACCTATGATGAAAATTACAGGCCTCTCTCAACTTCTTAAGTGGGAGAACTTGCACAATTGGTGGCTGACTAAATACTTTTTTTCCCCACTGTATTTAAATTATATTTAAGTTAGGGGGTGTTACGGTTAGTGTTAGACTTAGGTTTAAGGGTTAATACATTTAATATAATGGCGGCGGTGTAGGGGGGGGGGCAGATTAGGGGTTAATAAATATATTGTAGGTGGCGGCGGTGTAGGGGGGGCAGATTAGGGGTTAATAAATATAATGTAGGTGGCGGCAGTGTAGGGGGGCAGATTAGGGGTTAATAAATTTAATGTAGGTGGCAGATTAGGGGTTAATAAATATAATGTAGATGACGTCAGTGTAGGGGGTCAGATTAGGGGTTAATAAATATAATGTAGGTGGCAGTGGGCTCCGAGAGCGGCGGTTTAGGGGTTAAACACTTTATTTAGTTGTGGCGGGGTCCAGGAGCGGCGGTTTAGGGGTTAATAAGTATAACGTAGGTGGCGGCGGTGTAGGGGTGGGCAGATTAGGCTCGGGGTACATGTTAGGGTGTTAGGTGTAGACATTCCTATAGGAATCAATGGGATATCGGGCAGCAGCGAACATAACTTTTACTGCTTTCAGACTCCCATTGATTCCTATGGTATCCGCCGCCACTAGGGCGGTGGATTGAAAACCAGGTACGCTTGCCCGGAAAAGTGCCTAGCGTACCTGGTGGAAAGTTAATAACTTCCAAAAGTAGTCAGATAGATTTTGCCGAACTTGCGTTCGGAACATCTGTAGGGACATAAGCATCGATCTGTGTCAGACTGAGTCCAGTGAATTGTGTGTTATGTCACTAAATTCTACTTTTGCCGGTCTGTAGGGTTTGATAACTAAGGCGAATCAGGCTTGCCACAAATACGCTGCAGAATTCCAGTGTATTTGCGGTTAACGGCTTGATAAATAGATGCCATAATCTCTACTTACTATTCTAGTTGATACGGAACTTGTGGAGGGGTGCTCTGCTGCAGACGCTGGTTAGTAACATGTGGGCACGCAATGATTGGATGAAGCCAAATTCGTCATTGCACAGATGCGGGCAGAGGAACTGTGCAATGTTTACCATGTCTAGATGGTAAATATTTTCCAAATAAAAAATCTTAAAATGTAATCAATGAAAGTGAAGAATAATAGAATTTATTGTTCAGTACAATACTAAAGCTTCCAATCACTTTAAACTAGATGTTAATCATGTTCATTAAACAATACAATGTAAAAAAGAAAACAATGTTTTGGGAATGTAACTAGATTTTCATTATTAAATGTTACCAACATTGTTCAGATGAGAGTTAAAGGGACACAGAACCCAATTTTTTTCTTTTGTGATTTTGATAGAGCATGACATTTTAAGCAACTTTCTAAATTACTCCTATTATTAAATTTTCTTCATTCGCTTGGTATCTTTATTTGAAATGCAAGAATGTAAGTATAGATGCCGGCCCATTTTTGGTGAACAACCTGGGTTGTTCTTGCTGATTGGTTGATAAATTCCTCCACCAATAAAAAATGCTGTCCAGAGGTCTGAACAAAAAAACTGCTTAGATGCCTTCTTTTTCAAATAAGGATAGCAAGAGAACGAATAAAAAATGATAATAGGAGTAAATTAGAAAGTTGCTTAAAAGTGCATGCTCTATCTGAATCACGAAAGAAAACATTTGGGTTCAGTGTCCCTTTAAGTCATGCTTGTTCTGTTAACAAGTATTATTTTCTATACAATACAAGCACATATTTCATTCAAGCCATTGGGGGATATTTATTAAAGCGTCAACCGAAAATGCGCTTGAATTCTGCATCATAATTGTTGCGAGATTGATCCAACCTAGTTATCAAAGCCGCAAGATCGGAAAAAGTTAAATTTTGTGACGTAACACGATCCGGCGGTCTCAATCCGACGCAGATCGATGCGAGTTGAAACCCAGTCGAATTCTAGCGGCATTATGTTCATTCGCCCCCCTATTCCACACTATTTGAAGCTTTTAAAAAGTTATGAAAAATTCAACATTTACGCTTGCGTCTATTCCGACACAGCGTACCTAGTTTTCAATCCGCCACCCTTGAGGTCGCAGATGCCATAGAACGCAATGGGAGTTGGAAAACACAGAAATCCTATGTTCGATGCTGCAAGGAATAAAGCATATCACCTAATAAAATTCAATTACAAAATATTAAATATGTATATACACTTCAAAAATCGAACAATATTATTGCTAAAAATTTGGTGCACTATATACCTGTAGAGATACATTTTTACATTTAAAAATATAGATCTTTATTTTTACAATCTATTTGCACCATGTTTAATGTTGTATGTACGCTTAGACAAATGTTACAAACACAAACGGTTAGATTACAAGTTTTGCGTTATGAGTGAAAAAGCCTCATAACGCTGCTTTTTCACATATTACGAGTCTTGTCAGAATAGCTGTACTGCACACTTTTTTTGGCCGTAATGTAACGTAACTACCGCACCTTTCAAAAAGTCCTTTTTCAATGGGACTTCCACAGCGCCGGTATTATGAGTTTTGCCTGGGAGGCCAAAAAGTGAGCGGTACAGCCTAAAATGACAAGATTCGTAACGCCATCTAAAGTCAGTAGTTATTGGTTTTGCGTTAAAAAGCTGTAGCATAAAACTCATAACTAAAGTGTTACAAAGTACACTAGCACCAATAAACTACTTATTAACCGCTAAACCAAGGCCCTCCCGCATCGCAAACACTAAAATAAAATTATTAACCCCTAATCTGCTGCTCTGGACATCGCCGCCACTATAATAAACATATGCTCTAATCAGCCAATAGAATGCGAGCTCAATCCTATTGGCTGATTGGATCAGCCAATAGGATTGAAGATCAATCCTATTGGCTGATTGCATCAGCCAATAGGATTTTTTCACCTTTAATTCCGATTGACTGATAGAATTAAATCAGCTAATCGGAATTTAAGGGACGCCATCTTGGATGACATCATTTAAAGGAACCTTCAGTGTATGGCTGGGACCATATGAAGAGGATGCTCCGTGCCAGATGTCTTGAAGATGGAGCCGCTCCGCGTTGGAAGGATGAAGATAGAAGATGCCGTCTGGATGAAGACTTCTGCCCACCTGGAGGACGACTTCTTGCCGTTTGGATGAAGACTTCTCCCAGCTTCATTGAGGACTTCTTGCCACTTGGATGAAGACTTTTCCCGACTTGATGAGGATGGATGTCCATTCTTCAAAAACTGTAAGTGGACTTCGGGGGTTAGTGATTTTTTTTTAAGGGTTTATTGGGTGGGTTTTATTTTTAGATTAGGGTTTGAGCACAGAAAAAGAGCTAAATGCAATAGGGAGCTTAGGTTTTATAGATAGGATTTTATTTGGGGGGTTTGGTTGTGGGGGTGGTGGGTTTTACTGTTGGGGGGGTTGCTTGTATTTTTTTACCGGTAAAAGAGCTGATTTCTTTGGGGCAATGCCCCACAAAAGGCCCTTTTAAGGGCTATTGGCAGTTTAGTTTAGGCTAGGTTTTTTTTATTTTGGGGTGTGGGGTTATTTTGATAGGGCTATTAGATTTGGTGTAATTAGTTTAAATATTTGATCATTTCTTTTTTATTTTGTGTAATTTAGTGTTTATTTTTTTGTAATTTAGATAATTATATTTAATTAATATAATTTATTAAATTGTATTATAATGTTAGGTGTTAGTGTAAGACAGGTTAGGTTTTATTTTACAGGTAAATTTGTATTTATTTTAGCTAGGTAGTTAGTAAATAGTTAATAACTATTTACTAACTAGTCTACCTAAATAAAATAAAAACAAACTTAGCTGTGAAATAAAAATAAAACCTTAGCTAGCTACAATGTAACTATTAGTTATATTGTAGCAAGTTTAGGGGTTATTTTATAGGTAAGTATTTAGTTTTAAATAGGAATTATTTAGTTAATGATAGTAAGTTTCATTTAGATTTATTTTAATTATGTTAAAGTTAGGGTTAGGGTTAGACTTAGGGTTAAGTTTAGGGGTTAATATATGTATTTAGTGTTAGTGATGTGGGAGGCCAGAGGTTTAGGGGTTAATAACTTTAGTATAGTGGCAGCGGCGACGTTTGGGGCGGCAGATTAGGGGTTAATAAATGTATGTAGGTTGCGGCGACATTGGGGCGGCAGATTAGGGGTTCATAAATTAATGTAGGTGGCGGCGACATTGGGGGTGGCAGATTAGGGGTTAGTAAGTGTAGGTAGGTGGCAGCGATGTTGGGGGCAGCAGATTAAGGGTTAATAAGTGTAATGTAGGTGGCGGAGATGTTGGGGACGGCAGATTAGGGGTTAATAAATTTATGTAGGTGGCGGTGACATTGGGGCAGCAGATTAGGGGTTAATAAGTGTAGGTAGGTGGCGGCGATGTTGGGGGCGGCAGATTAGGGGTGTTTAGACTCAGTGTTTATGTTAGGGTGTTAGGTGTAAACATAACTTTTCTTTCTCCATAGGAATCAATGGGGCTGTGTTAAGGAGCTTTACGCTCCTTTATTGCAGGTGTTAGGCTTTTTGTTAGCCCTCTTTCTCTATATTGATGATTATGGGGAAATCGTGCACAAGCATGTAAAACCAGCTCAAAGCAGCGCTGGTATTTGTGTGTGGTAGGGAGCTCAACGCTGCCATATTGCCCGCTAACGCCGGGTTTTTGCAAACCTGTAATAGCAGCGCTATTAAAGGTGAGCGGTGGAAATAACTTGCAAATTAGTACCGAGCCGCTCATAATGCAAAACTTGTAATCTGGCCTAAAGTTATTAAATAGCATTCACTTTCTATCATGTTTTTCAATGGTCATACTCTACATTATTATTTAATTCACTCTTTAAATACATTTTTGAACAAAAGATGGCAAAAGAATGAAAACTTTAAAAAATCACACAAAGGATAGCAAGAGAATGAAAACTGAAAAAAAATCACAGAAAGGATAGCAAGAGAATGAAAACATTGCCAAAAAAATACAACATTTTAAAATAATAATCAAATTCACACAAAGGATAGCAGGAGAATGAAAACAGAGGCATTAAAAATACATTGACATGATTTTAAAATGGAATTCTATGTTTTGCATGTTCAGTAGCTGTAATAATGCTGGTATAATAAATTAAGGTGTATTCTTTGTGCAATTCAATCAATAACTTATTCACAACACATGAGTATTTATCTAGGTATGAGATCTGAACTCTGATTTTCTGTGTTTGCATGGCTGCATCGTGGAGGCTTAAAAGGTCAGGCATTATATTTTAACTTCAAAACAAATAATAGCACTTTTTTCATTCTGTTGCTATTCTTTATTGGAAGTAGAATGCCATTTTAAAGTCATTTCTATGTATTTTGAATGTCATTGTTTTCTTTTGTGCTTGAAATATACATTGAAATGAATGTAAAATGGCATATCATAATGTTCGACATTGCATTCTCTTTCTAACAGGTTTGGCAATGTTAATACACTACATTGTTCTTAAAATGTTATTTCAAAAACACAGTAATCACTGACCTTTTAATTCTACACAATGCTGCCATCCAAATACAGAAAATCTGAATTATGATTGCGACCACAGTTAAATACTCGTGTGTTTTGCATAAGTCATTTAGTTAATTGCACAAACAATACACCTGCAATTATTACAGCTGCTGAACTCATGTGGATGATCTAATTCTATATAGAACAAAAATATAAACTGGCTCTACACTATATAAATGGTAAGAGAAAGAACAATATTACGGATTCCGGTGCTACCCCTTTAAATATTAATATGTGGGAAATTAAAGATACAATAATGCTTCTTCACGATACATGGGGTCAGGCCAAATTACAATATTCCCTCCTTTGTCACTACTTTTTATCTGCACTTCTTTCATTTCAGATAGTTGTTTTAAAGCCAGATTTTCTTCCTTAGTTAGATTGTGACTGGAAGTCTCAACATTACCTTGAATACATAGGATATCTTGGCATACTAAATTTAGAAAGGTTAGTGTGTTAAACACAGTGTTATTTGGAGGCACAAATTTAGATTTTGCCTTCAGAATAGTATGCCAACTATTGTTCTCTCCTATTTCAGTTGAAATAGTAGATTCTTCTAATAATGTCATTAGGTCATTAATGGCTTCTTGATCAGTAGCATTTAGGGTATCTTGGTCAGAGTTACTAAAATATTTTTTCAAAAGAATTTTCCAAATAAATGTATATCTTTTATAGCCTCAAATGTATTAAATTTCGGTGTGGGTATAAATTAAAGGCCTTTCTTGAGGACTCATACCTGGTCAGTAGTAAGAATTTGATCAGAGAGATTAATAATATTGGTATTTAATTCTTTTTGTACTGGGATTTCTGATTGAACCTGACTTGTCACCTGGTTCTGGGTTTTGTGCCTACGACCCCTTCTTGTTCTCCGCCTAAAGGGATATTCATACTATTGACTTTGTGGGGTTTGATTCTATTTTTCAAAATAGGTCTAGGTATAGAATCACCATCAGAGACTTCTGCATCTGTCTGATGTATCCACATCTAGATTGGCAGTTTTATTTTGACCCCATGAATATATAGTTTCTGAGGAGTAATCATTGAGATCTCTGTCAATTTTGCGTTCTTTTTTTTCAGATATAAAACGTGCAAACTTCTCAACTTCCCCTTTAGTCTTGTTATATGATTTCTGAAACTCCTCATTTAACTCATATTTCTTTAATTCATCACATAATTTAGAAATTCCTTCATTAATCTCTGTAAGTTTATCTAATTCATGTTCTGTTAAATATCCCATAAGCTTAAGCGAGCACTCCGTTAGGGCACTCTCCCATTTTAGTTTAAATTCAGGTTTAAAATCATTAAAAGAAGGAAACAATTTCAATCGTAAACCCACTATTCTCTTTATAAAAATGATACATGCCTATATTCCATTGTTTTTTTATTTGTTTTCTTCTTATCTTTTTTAATTCCCTTAAAGATTCAAACCACTCTGATGTGTTATTACTCTCAGTAGTATTTTTATTTTTTAAGTCAGCCATTAAATTAGTGATATCATTAGTCCATTTGAGCATTTCTGCTCCTAAATCAAAAGAGGCCATTTGGTAGGTACAAAAATGTGTGCTCTAGTTCAAAGAAAATGTGAATACAATTCTCACATTAAAATAACAATATATAGAACAAAAATATAAACTGGCACTACACTATATAAATGGTAAGAGAAAGAACCCTATTACGGATTCCGGTGCTACCCCTTTAAATAATAATATGTGGGAGATTAAAGATACAGAAAAGACAGGGGTTTAGACAGCACTCATTCTTACTCTACGGTGAAAAAATAAAATCAATAACACTTTAATATTAATATTTAAAATGGGGATAAACACCCCTATTGTGTCTAACAATTACCCACTACAAACTGTGAAACTCTAAAAACTGTCTCTGTTTCCTGACCGATAACAGGAAACATCGGCATCAGGTGGCTAAAGTGACTGGACGGCTCTAAAGTAAGGTTTAAAACAAATGTGTTTCGGCTATAAATTAGCCTTTCTCAATGTTCAACAAACAGTATGAAAAATGAATAAGCCGAGGCTATAGCGTGCGTGGTCATTTATACACATATTCAATACCATTAAGCCAATCAGAATTGACTATAAGAGCTCCACCTTTATTCCTACCAATCGGCATTAGTAAGATGTTGTGTCCATTGTCAGGCATTCTATGTATGGCTGGTCGGTATGTGTGCACAAGTACCATGCACTTTGATTGGGCATAATATGTATACAGGCTGCTTCTGTCAAATTGACAGTCTGTCTAAGTTAATCCATATGTAAGTTATTGATTGCAGGTTACTTTAGTCAAACTGACAGTCCGTATAAGTTAATTCATGTATGAGTCGTATAGTACCCCTTAATCAACTTACACGATCATTCCTAATCAATTGTATACTTCGATTAGCTGTATATGTTATGTGTCAGTTATTATCAGCCAATCCTCTTAACCCAGCAACCAGCATGTTGTGACTTATTATCATATTATGCGTGAGACACTATAGCATCTATTATGTTAAGTAAACTAGGTTAGGAGTTTCTCACAATTGCACATATATACAATAAATTCTCCGATATTTGGGATTGCTAGTATGTATGAGTGTGAATTCTAGACTTTCCTTTTGACACAACATTGTGCTCGTCAAATGACGCAATAATACAGAAATTTGGTTAATCACGAATAAATGATTCAATTAATTTGCTCGTAAAATGACGCAAGAATCATGAAATTCTGTAAGTCATTGGTTAGGTAATGTGTGGTGCATCTCTTATTCAATTGCTGACATCATTCACAGCTGTAGAACTTGGCAGTATAAAAGGGGCTTTCAATCACTTCAATTCATTATTATTTTGAGCATGAACATTCTAAATGCTTTACACTTTGTTGTGTTCTTAAGGAGATGCAGGAAAAGACGGGTCTTGATGGCTGTGGTTGTACGACAACAAAGACGCCAGCAGGTGCCGAGGGTGTTCCTGCCTAGGGTTGGTCTCCATGCCCTCAGTGACAGAGAGGTGATCCATAGATTTCAACTAAATAGGGCCTCTATTGAGAGGCTCTATGTCGAAATCAAGGACTCGTTCAAGCCACTCACTGCAAGGACTAGGGCAATCCCTGGGGTGGTGAAATTACTATCAGTCCTCTATTTCTTGGCAACTGGATCATTCCAGGCTTCGGCAGGTCTAGGCGTAGTTATGAGCCAGGCAACCCTCTCACTTCATCTGAAGGTTGTCCTGAATGCCTTGCACCAATGCCTAGGCCATCATGTCCACTTCCCAAATACACCTGAGGAGTGGCATACTGTCAAGCTCCAGTTCTTGGATTGCCAAGATTATTGGGGGCCATAGATTGTATGCATGTATTGGTGCAGCCTCCCAGGACAGGAAGCACAACCACTCGCTGAATTTCCAGGTTGAGGATAACGAGCATATACTCTGGACTCCCTGGCTGCAACCATGATTTCTTCATCCTCCGGAATTCATCCATCTACCATCGTTTTCAGGAGGGACAAATGCCAGAGGGAATCCCGATAGGTAAATATCTCATAAATACTCCAACATATGTATATGATATATTGTATTCATTCTGATTGCTAATGTCAATGATCTATTTTATTACGCAGGTGATTCTGGATATTCATGTCTTCCATGACTGTTCACACCCGTCTACAACCCCAACAGAGTGGAAGAGGTGTGCTACAACGCAACACACATCGCCACCAGATCAGTGATTGAGCGCACCTTTGGCATATTGAAGAGCCGTTTCCCGGCTTGGACATCTCTGATGGGGTTCTTCAGTACGCCCCCTCCAAAGTCTCCTTAATTTTTTGGATTTGCTGTATGTTGCACAACATTGCCCTAACAATCCCTGATATAGATCTGGAGAGCTTGGATAACCATGAGTATGTGGAACATCTAGCTCCATTAGAGGAGAATGATGCTAGGGGATTCCAAGCTTGAGCAAACTATATTCAGGCGGTTTTTGGGCAATAATGTTGACAGTGTAACATACAGTATTTATTTTATTCATTATATTATATATTTTGGATTATGTTTTTGCACTATTTGCCATTTAAATATCGACAAAATGATATTCTATATCATCGTCTTTCCATTGATTAAAAGTGGTTAATTTTGTCAATCTTGCAATTGTTTAATGTAAAGTTTATGAAAAACATATGTTTAATACAATATCTTCAAATAAATATTTTTTTGGCTGTACACTAGTGATGTCGCGAACAGTTCTGCCGTGAATAGTTTGCAGCGAAAATAGCATGTTCGCGTTCGCAGCGGAAGGCGAATATATGCGATGTTCGATCTGCCCCCTATTCGTCATCATTGAGTAAACTTTGACCCTGTAGCTCACAGTCACAAGACACATTCCAGCCAATCAGCAGCAGACACTCCCTCCCAGACCCTCCCACCTCCTGGACAGCATCCATTTTAGATTCATTCGGAGCCTGCATTCTTAGGGAGAGAAGGGACAGTGTAGCTGCTGCTGATTTAATAGGGAAATCGATAGCTAGGCTAGTGTATTCAGTGTCCACTACAGTCCTGAAGGACTCAGCTGTAAGGACAGCACCCCAAAAAGCCCTTTTTAGGGCTAGAACATCAGTCTGCTTTTTTTTTTTTTTCCTGTGTAATCTAATTGCAGCCTGCCTGCCAGCTCAGGCTCACAGCGTATACTGTGCCCACTTGCCCAGTGCCACCACTCATATCTGGTGTAACAGTAGTGTACATTTAAAAAAAAACTAAAAACTTTTTTTAATTTGAAATAATAGCAGTCAGTTTCCTTCACACGTGTGCATTCCAGGTCTTGCTAGGGCACAGTGTCACACCAGTGCAAGTCATATCTGCTAAAACAGTAGTGTACATACATTTAAAAAAAAAACCTTTTTTATTGTGAAATAATAGCAGTCAGTTTCCCTCACACGTGTGCGCTCCAGGTCCTGCCAGGACACAGTGTCACACCAGTGCAAGTCATATCTACTAAAACAGTAGTGTACATACATTTTAAAAAAAACAACCTTTTTTTACTGTGAAATAATAGCAGTCAGTTTCCCTCAGACGTGTGCGTTCCAGGTCCTGCCAGGGCACAGTGTCACACCAGTGCAAGTCATATCTGCTAAAACAGTAGTGTACATACATTTAAAAAAAAAAAAAACTTTTTTATTGTGAAATAATAGCAGTCAGTTTCCCTCACACGTGTGCACTCCAGGTCCTGCCAGGGCACAGTGTCACACCAGTGCAAGTCATATCTGCTAAAACAGTAGTGTACATACATTTAAAAAAAAAAAACACCTTTTTTTTTACTGTGAAATAATAGCAGTCAGTTTCCCTCACACGTGTGTGTTCCAGGTCCTGCCAGGGCACAGTGTCACACCAGTGACCAGTGCTAAAACAGTAGTGTACATTTAAAAAAAAAAAACCTTACACTACCTGAACGATACAACATCATACCTGATGTTTTAAAGCACGTTATTCCAAACAATTTAGGAATGTTAGGTGATTTATGCCCTTTATGGATTAAAACCAGACTCTGCATCAACTATGTGATTTTCCATGGGAGTTTGCCATGGATCCCCCTCCGGCATACCACAGTCCAGGTGTTAGTCCCCTTGAAACAACTTTTCCATCACTTTTGTGGCCAGAAAGAGTCCCTGTGGGTTTTAAAATTCGCCTGCCTATTGAAGTCTATGGCGGTTCGCCCGGTTCGCCGGTTCGCAAACTTTTGTGGAAGTTCACTTCGCCGTTCGTGAACGCAAAATTTTAGGTTCGCGACATCACTACTGTACACTTGACTCTGTTTTTATTTTTTAAGTTATAGCAATAACATTTTTAAATGTGTGTTTACCTTATATCAATGTTTTTTCCAACTGCCCCCTTATTTCATTTCTTTAGACAGACTTGCATTTTAGCCACTCACTGGCAACTTCAGGGTAACTTAATGTGCATGAGCTTAATGTTATCTATATGAAACACATAAAAGGAATACTAAACCCATTTTTTTTTATTTAATGATTCAGATAGAGCATGCAATTTTATGAAACTTTTTAATTTACTCCTATTATCAAAATTTCTTCATTCTATTTGTATCTTGAAATTCGAGAATGTAAGTTTCTGAGCAGGCCCAGTTTTGAAGAACAACCAGGGTTAAACTTGCTGATTGAACAGCACCAATAGAAAAGTTCTGTCCAGGGTGGTTAGACTGAGTTTGTCTGTCTCCTTAGCTTAGATGCCTTATTTATCACATAAAGATAACAATAGAACATATAAAAATTGATAATAGGAGTAATTTTGAAAGTTGATTTCAATTGCATGCTCTATCTGAATCCTGAAAGTTAATAATTGTGCTTAGTGTCCCTTTAATAAAAGTTCAAGGGTTGTAATCTTGCTTGAGATGTTCTTCTATGATATTGGCGTCTCTTTAATTTAGGAATTATTTTATATAAAAAAAATAATAATAATAATAAATATATATTCATATATAGCTTTACATAGATAAACCAAAAAAATTACCAAAAATGTCAAAGAAACCAAAGACTTTCAAACAAAAATTTCTTTATATCTAAACGGCATATTATGGTTAGGTGCAATAAATAGATTTTTTTTTTATTGTAAGTCTGAACTGTAAAGATATAATTATATTTACAGTTGTATAATTATTCCGCTCATTGCTGGGACTCCATCCTCCCTGCCCTCTGTATGTATGCCCTTATAAGGGTCTCCCCTTCCTCACTCAGGCTTTCCCCTGTGTTGGCTGCGCAGATTGTTTTTTCCCCAGGTTGTATTGCACCCTGTCTGCACTCCTGCACTGCACCTTGCCTACTGGGCTAAGGCACCTCTGCATCTTCAAACACACAGCTAAGGCCCCTTTCTCTGACTGCTCTGTTGTCCCTCTCCTGTCTTCTCCTTTCGGCCCCCTTATGTCGCTGTCTTCTCCAATGTCTCTGTCATCTCTCCCTGTGGTCTCTGCTTTCCCTGTGCTTTCTTCTCTAGTTTCTCCTGTCTTCTCTCCTCTCCTGTCCCCCTACCCCCCTCCTCTCCTACACTCCTTCTCTCCTCCCTCCTCCTCTCCCCCTCTCCTGTACTCTCCATCTCTCCTCCTCTACCCTGTCTTCTCTGGCCTGGACCCCCCCCCCCCCTTCATGCTGTGCAGAAATCAAAGTGTTAGTGCCCAAATGAAAGGAAGAAAACTGAAAACAAAAGTCTGAAAAAAAGGGACTGGTCAAAAATAAATAAAGGCTTGGGTAAGGATAAGTAAATAGTGGAATGATATAAGGTAAGGGTATATGGGGAGTAAAAAAGGTTAAAAGGAAAGGGATATGGAGTGTGTGTATATGTTTGTGTATGTAGTGCTAATGCTACATGTATAGACCTAGTGAATGTGTGTAAATCAATTTAATATGTATACTGCTCTTCTAAAACAAACACAGCAGAACTCGCACACTGACACACCAACAAGCGTATACAAGACAACTGCTCTACCTCAGACACTTTACCTCCCTGAATAAAAAAAAAAACAATAGCCCCAACTCCTCCCTAAAACACAATACTGACAACGCACTACTGATATACTAACTCACTGGCTCATATATCATCTGATCAGAACAGCCAATAGAATGCGAGCTCAATCTGATTGGCTGATTGGATCAGCCAATCGGATTGAACTTGATTCTGATTGGCTGATTCCATCAGCCAATCAGAATATTCCTACCTTAATTCCGATTGGCTGATAGAATCCTATCAGCCAATCGGAATTCGAAGGACGCCATCTTGGGTGACGTCATTTAAAGGAACCGTCTTTCGTCGTTCAGTCGTCGGCCAGGATGGATGTTCCGCGGTGGAGGTCTTCAGGATGCTGCCGCTTCGCTCTGGATGGATGCCGCTTGGATGAAGACTTCAATCGGATGGAAGACCTCTTCTGGCCCGCTTGGATGAAGACTTCAGCCGGATCATGGACCTCTTCAGCCCCCCGCTTGGGCTTGGATCAGGACATCGGAGGAGCTCTTCTGGACCGATCGGTGAACCTGGTATGGTGAAGACAAGGTAGGATGATCTTCAGGGGCTTAGTGTTAGGTTTATTTAAGGGGGGTTTGGGTTAGATTAAGGGTATGTGGGTGGTGGGTTGTAATGTTGGGGGGGGGTATTGTATGTTTTTTTTTACAGGCAAAAAAGCTGAATTTCTTGGGGCATGCACCGCAAAGGGCCCTGTTCAGGGCTGGTAAGGTAAAAGAGCTTTTAAATTTATTAATTTAGAATAGGGTAGGGCATTTTTTTATTTTGGGGGTCTTTGTTATTTTATTAGGGGGCTTAGAGTAGGTGTAATTAGTTTAAAATTGTTGTAATATTTTTCTTATGTTTGTAAATATTTTTTTTATTTTTTGTAACTTAGTTCTTTTTTATTTTTTGTACTTTAGTTAGTTTATGTAATTGTAGTTATTTGTAGAAATTGTATTTAATTTATTTATTGATAGTGTAGTATAGCTACAATATAATTATAATGTATAGTGTAGCTATATTAGGATTAATTTTACAGGTAAGTATTTAGCTTTAAATAGGAATAATTTATTTAATAAGAGTTAATTAATTTCGTTAGATTTAAATTATATTTAAGTTAGGGGGGTGTTAGTGTTAGGGTTAGACTTAGCTTTAGGGGTTAATCCATTTATTATAGTAGAGATGAGCTCCGGTCGTCAGATTAGGGGTTAATAATTGAAGTTAGGTGTCGGCGATGTTAGGGAGGGCAGATTAGGGGTTAATACTATTTATGATAGGGTTAGTGAGGCGGATTAGGGGTTAATAACTTTATTATAGTAGCGCTCAGGTCCGCTCGGCAGATTAGGGGTTAATAAGTGTAGGCAGCTGGAGGCGACGTTGAGGGGGGCAGATTAGGGGTTAATAAATATAATATAGGGGTCGGCGGTGTTAGGGGCAGCAGATTAGGGGTACATAAGGATAACGTAGGTGGCGGCGCTTTGCGGTCGGCAGATTAGGGGTTAATTATTGTAAGTAGCTGGCGGCGACGTTGTGGGGGGCAGGTTAGGGGTTAATAAATATAATACAGGGGTCGGCGGGGTTAGGGGCAGCAGATTAGGGGTACATAAGTATAACGTAGGTGGCGGTCGGCAGATTAGGGGTTAAAAAAATTTAATCGAGTTGCAGTGATGTGGGGGGACCTCAGTTTAGGGGTGCATAGGTAGTTTATGGGTGTTAGTGTACTTTAGGGTACAGTAGTTAAGAGCTTTATGAACCGGCGTTAGCCCAGAAAGCTCTTAACTCCTGCTTTTTTCCTGCGGCTGGAGTTTTGTCGTTAGAGCTCTAACGCTCACTTCAGAAACGACTCTAAATACCGGTGTTAGGAAGATCCCATTGAAAAGATAGGATACGCAATTGACGTAAGGGGATCTGCGGTATGGAAAAGTCGCGGCTGAAAAGTGAGCGTTAGACCCTATTTTGAGTGACTCCAAATACCGGCGGTAGCCTAAAACCAGCGTTAGGAGCCTCTAACGCTGGTTTTCACGGCTAACGCCGAACTCTAAATCTAGGCCTAAGATTGCATCATATTACATCAACATGTTTGAAAATGTAGAACCTAGAACAGAACTTCCTCATTTACCAAACTGCTCAATAAATCCCCATATTTTGTTATTAGTCAGGATAATGTGTAGTTAGCCCCTATTTTCATCTGCTAAAGCTTAGACAAAATGGATCCCATATACTTGAGAAAATGCGATTGGGTTTGCGCATGACATCAAAAACTGATAATCAGCAGCAGTTAACACACTAATAATTATGGACTGACATCAGTCCCTATATTATACACAGGGATATCTAAAATCTACTTCAATTAGTGGGACGTTAAAAACATTTTTGAAGGAGAACCCTTGATTTTTGTTTATAGGAAGTCAAGATCATTTGCATTTTGCAGGTACTAGTCTCTAGGCCCTGATATTCAAAACCTCTCTGCTCAGGTGAGATATACTAAAATGATCCTCCAGCACACTGCAAGATCCCTAGTTAAAACTTCCAAAAGGCAGATTTTGCTTTATCTCTCCAAGGGGCGCTCCCTGTGAAGGATAGACAAGCCCAGTGCATTATAGCACTGCTTGACATGACAGTTGTGCTGCTTTTACACTTTGTGCTTTCTATTTTATATCACGTTACATTTCAGAATAAAGTTTATTATATTTAAACTTTGCCCTTTATATTTTGTATTTTATTTTGTGTACAGAAGTCTTGAACCCCTGGGGCTTATATAAAGGCTTAGTTTGCATCAATTCCAAATTAAGATAAAAAAATTTCACTACAATTTAACTTGCTTTTTTCTATATTTTAGAATACATTACTTCTCTGTTAGTTAAAATAAGTGTGTTATGAATTTTGAACAAACATCCGCAGCATACAGCTAACTAAACAAATCAGTTACACCAGCTTGTTTAAAATTCTTATAAAAATTTCACAAGACTTAAGGGAGAGCTTTAGACACACCCTGGGAACTCCCCTGTTCAGCCAAGGGAACTGCTCTCTCCTTGCCATGTTCTCAAGCTGTCAGTTTTAGTTAGAAATGCAGCAAATTTAAGGTGCAATGTAATTTGAATACAAACAAAAATATGCAAAGTATTATCCTAATTTGTTACAGTAACACAGAAACTTCAAAGCATAATCAGAATTTGTAAAATCACTGCTAGATCTAAATCTAAATGTATTAAAATATAAATGAGAAAGTGCAAAGCTTAAATGCAATAATACTGAAAGGACCCAATCTAAAGTGTAAAGTAATTTAAAATACAAAGCACAAAGTGTAAGTGTTACAAAACTAACATATCACATAGAGAGTTCCGCTCTTTTTCTTTTGAATATTCAGTGAGTTCAGCCCCTGTGCAGAATGAACTGCAATTTCTCTCCAAGCTGGAAAACTTTTAAATATCAGGGCCTCGGGGAGGGGAGGCAACAGTCATAGATCTATTGTGCTCAGAGGATTATGGCTGCAAGTAGCTAATAAGGCAAACATACATGTGTGGGGTAGTTATGTCTCTCAATCAGAGGATGATTGCCTGGTGTTTCTGCACTGGACTATCAAAACACAAGCAAACTCATAAACTGCAAGGAAATTCTCCTTTGTAAAAGTCACATTCTGGGCTAAAAGAGGTTGTTCCTTAGGTGGTGACCAAACATAGAACAGACTATTATGACTTTGTTTACTCCCTGGTTGAGAGCATCTCTCTCTTGTTATGTATAATTTGCATTTTTATTTGAGCCTGTATGATTAACATGACATCACACTTTAAAATGACCTTTTGCTGTAAAAACTTTTGCAACAATTTTACTCATGTTGATGCATCATTCATTGCTGAACATTGATATTTGTCACTTTGAGGAAACTATTATGTTGTATTTCTTTACGCCTGCTTCAATGTTTCCATGTCATTGCACATAGAGCTGTAGGGATATCACTTTGAGTTATTGTCTGGTAGAAATAGACAGTGCATAAACAGCTTTCAGTACTGTCTGTTTACAAAATCGCTGGGACAGAATTACTATGAGATATAAATGAAGCCTTAACCAAGGCTGGACTTTGTAAAGTAAAACAACTGCTGATCAGATATGCTATAAAATACATTTGGGGAAAGAAAATGCTTCAATAATTATGTATTGTCCTATAAAGTATTAATTTTAAACAAACTCATAATTACTATGGGCTAGATTACAAGTGGAGCGCTAAATTTGCCCGTTTGCGGGCATGCGATACATAGACAGCCATTACAAATGGCTGGTTATTGCTACCATGAGCATTTCAGCTAATGTGTAATAACAACGGACATTTGCATGTGCTTGTATTACTCAGTCAAGTGCAAATATTACTTTCGCAAAAGCGATATTTTGCACTCCACTTGTAAACTACTCCTATATGTAAATACATATATAAATATACTGAAGAATATATATTATTCATATTATAAATTCTTGTACACTCTACTAGAAATATTTTTCTACAGATAAATAGTCACAAAAGTATTAAGTATTCTCTCTATGTTACATATAAATACAACTATAATAATATTAACCCCTTTATGACTGCGATGTACCCTGTACGTCGCTGGTCGAAAAGGGTTTTACAGGTCATAAAAAAAGAAAATAGGGTTCTGCGCTAGGTTAAAATTACCAAACCACTAAAAAATCCAACTCCTTTATTGGAATCCAAAGGTTACAAATAACAAAATAAATAAATAATGAGGGAGCAAAAAAAACCTTAAGATATTAAAATGTAAATTTATTTATTGCTCCAAATATAAATATTATTTAAAATGGTTCACGATATCACTTGGACTCCTCCAAGTTTAAATTGTAACAATATATCACATCAAAATAAGCAACAATTGAAACATCAAGATCAGCAACAATTTGAGACCATCTCCTCTAAATAAAGAGATAAAATGATGTGCATATAGAGTTAATAACACCTTAAATGTGACTTTCTGAGTGCACACAGAAATAGCTGTAGTATGCTATTGATTGGATTGTCGGTCAGAAGCAACTAAAGTATTACGGACTATCAATTTTTCAAATTATGATCCTTTTAGGATTTCTTAAACAGTCACCTTCTATGAACGCTTTGAATCTGAAGTATGATTTAAATCAAGACTGCACACAATACCTTGTGTCAAAGAGCCGTTTGCAGACCGGAGCTCGATACCTGTGTAACATTTTCCTTTCTGTATTCTCCGGAGCCCTTGCGGGGCAGGTTCACACATGAAAGTCTGATTTCCGCAATGTAAGAAGCAGTGGTCATCAGACCTCAGAGGTGGCAGAGAGAAATCACCCTGAATTTGCTTGCTCAAGGTACTTTATTTCCACAAGAGGGGGTATCGTTACACGCTCTCTTGAGTGTGCAATGAAACATATGGGCAGCAGAAGAACAGGATCCTCTGCACGTATTTTGTGAAGGTGTGCGTACAACTTCTTAAGCTGAGAAGCTTGTTCTGAACATTGTTTAGTACATATAGGTCAATATGTATATGTAAATTTACATATGTATATGCTTGGAATAATTAATTGATTGTTAATTCAGTGAGAGACCTCTGCATACAAGGAATCTTTAAATTCTAATAAATTAAATTAAAACTCAGCGTTTCTAAACATTTTTTCAGAATGTTCATATTTAACAAAATATATCACAAAAAGAATACTCTTTTACTACCTGTCTGTAGTCCCTCACCCACAGTGTTTATCAAAGGCCAATAATCTTCTCTTGAAATTTAAGCAATATCCAGGAATCTGACTAATAGGAAAGAACCAAAAAGAAGAAACACTCATATATTTTAGGCTTGACCTAAATAAATTAGCTTACATTTAAGTGCTCTCCATGGATTGCTTAAATTATTTTTTCTACTTTTAATCCATATTTTATAAAAGCATGAAAATTATTTATATATAGCCTTTGTGCACTAAGTTGTTTACATCTTAGACCATAGAGCCAGGTTTTTATGTAATGTAAAAGTGCAGGCTGTAACACATCCTTAAAGGTGCCTATCTTGCATTGTACGTGTATTGTACAGTTGTTTGCTTCTTTAACGATCATTCGAATACCTCTTTACTGAAATAGAGGTTGCTTTAAGGCAATGACTTGTCTTTAATGCCCAGGTAAGGCAAGAGGATGTTTTCTGATTCTATGTGTACATAGCTCTAATATATGTATTATATTATTTGTATACATAGTGTTTTATAAAAATGCACAAGATGTCAAACATACTTCATTTTTCCTTACTCAAAGGTAGTAGAGAGGTTAGGAAGCAACAGTTGTAAGTGGAGGCTTGGATGAGCATGCCAGCATTACAAGGTCTCCAAAACAGCCTCATCTGATTAATAAATGTGTTAATATAAATAATACTGTTCTCTTGGCTTACTAATCTAAGAAGAATTTAACCAAGGACTTTTAGAGTTTAATATCTCCTTTTTGGATCCACTCAATAGAGATATAAAAGGGTCAATGTTTATTGAAGAACAAATAGGAAGGCAATTACATTTTATTGTTATCCATGGAAAATAAAACTCAAGCAAGATGCGGGCAGCTAGAATAATCTTACACATTCATAATAGCGTTGAATGTTGCACAAACGTCAGAGAGCTTTGCCTGTTTGTAGCCACACCAGATATTAATTTATGGAATAGCTAGGATGTAAAGTTTACATGGATCGCTAATTGTGAGTTAGCTGTGTGTAAAGAATTTGAATATTTTTTTATTTTTATCATATGTTATGAGCACACGTGTTTTGATGTCACCATGCATAGGCTTCCTATTCTAGAACTTTGACTTATCAAGTTTTACGGACAAATTTTGTTGTACACTGAGGTTTATGTTAAACAAGTTAAACATATACCAATGAAGGATTGATAACAGAATATTAACCTTGAGATAGCTATTGTGATATTGAAGTGCAAACACATATTCCTTCTTCCCAAAACCCAACATCCTTGTTTTTCATTTCCCATAAGAAAGGGGTAGAATTAGTTAATGCTAGCTCCTGCTAACATAATAATCAGTAAATCATAGCCTATTCTTGAAACTACACGTTTCAGGTGGTTGTGCAAATATTTATTAGCTTGGTAACAGAATGATGTATCTCCTGAATAGTTCAGGAACCTAAAGGAATACTTCAATTTTGAACAAAATCAAAATTCCAAAACTAAGAGTGTTCTTGTTTAATTTCCTCACAGTTCTTAGTTTCCCGTTTTACAAATTAAGATTTGCTTTGCCAAATAAAAATGTCATATTTGCCTCCCGCTTGCACACTAACACCACTCCATTTCTGCTCTTTGCTTGAGTCAGGTAGCACTCATATTACAAGTTGAAAGTAAATAATTTTTGCTTGAGCGCTAACCCGACATACGCAAAGAGCAAAAATTAGTATATTGCAATCGCGTTAACGTACTCCCTTTGACTTCAATGGAGAGAGAAAAGTGGGAAAACCTAACACCCATACTTGTGCGCTAACCCGAATCACCATAAGCCCCCTACTCTAATAACTCCTAAACCGCCATGTAGCCCATTGTAAAGTACCCTCTAGTTTATTAACCCCTTAACTGCCAGACTCCCACATCGCAAAATACCCTTCTACACTATTAACCACTAAACCACCACACAACCACATTGCGAGAAAACCTTCTGCACTATTACTATTAAACCATCACACCCCCACATTGCAAAGTAACCTTCTACACTATTAACCCCTAAACCGCTATACCCCCCACCACAAAGTAACCAACTACAATCTAAACCCTTAACCTAATACCTCTTAAGTTACCACAAAACAGACTAACTGTACCTTTACAAAAAGAAAAAAAATACTAACAAGCATTAAAAAAATAAAAATAAAACTAACCTTTCCATTACAAAAAACCTATCATTACTAACAGCTAGATTTAGAGTTTTGTCGGTAAAGACCCGCGTAGCTAACACAGCTTTTTTTCCCAAAGCACCCTTAAGACAACACTGGTATTTAGAGTTGTCTGAGTGGCTGTGTTAGGCTCCAAAAAGGGTGCGTTGAGCCGAATGTACCGCCACTTCAACTCTCAATACCAGCGTTGCTTACGGTAGCGGTAAGCTGGCAAAACGTGCTCGTGCACGATTCCCCCATAGGAAACAATGGGGCAGTTTGGGATGAAAAAAAACCTAACACCTGCAAAAAAGCAGCGTTAAGCTCCCAACGCAGCCCCATTGTTTCCTATGGGGAAATAGTTTCTAAGTCTGCACCTAACACCCTAACATGAACCCGAGTCTAAACACCCCTAACCTTACACTTATTAACCCCTAATCTGCTGCCCTCGCTATCGCCAACACCTGCATTATATTATTAACCCCTAATCTGCCGCTCCGTACACCGCCGCCACCTACATTATCCCTATGAACCCCTAATCTGCTGCCCCTAATATCGCCGACGCCTACATAATATTTATTAACCCCTAATCTGCCCCCCCAACGTCGCCGCTACCTAACTACACTTATTAACCCCTAATCTGCCAACCTGACCTCGCCGCCACTATAATAAATGTATTAACCTCTAAACCGCCGCACTCCCATCTCACAAACACTATACTAAATGTTATTAACCCCTAATCTGCCCTCCCTAACATCGACACCACCTAACTTCAAGTATTAAGCCCTAATCTGCCGACCAGACCTCGCCGCTACTATAATAAATGTATTAACCCCTAAAGCTAAATCTAACCCTAACCCTAACACCCCCCTAAGTTAAATATAATTTGAATCTAACGAAATAAATTAAATATTATTAACTAAAGTTTTCCTATTTAAAACTAAATAATTACCTGTAAAATAAACCCTAATATAGCTACAATATAACTAATAGTTATATTGTAGCTATTTTAGGATTTATATTTATTTTACAGGCAACTTTGTATTTATTTTAACTAGGTACAATAGCTATTAAATAGTTATTTACTATTTAATAGCTACTTAGTTAAAATAATTACAAAATTACCTGTAAAATAGATCCTAACCTAAGTTACAATTAAACCTAACACTACACTATCAATAAATTAATTAAATAAATTACCTACAATTACATACAATTAAATAAACTAAACTAAATTACAAAAAAATAAATAAACACTTAATTACAAAAAATAAAAAAAGATTACAAGAATGTTAGGCTAATTACACCTACTCTAAGCCCCCTAATAAAATAAAAAAGCCCCCCAAAATAATAAAGGTCCCTACCCTTTTCTAAATTAAAAATTAACCAGCTCTTTTTCCAGCCCTTAAAAGGGCTTTTTGCGGGGCATACCCCAAAGTAATCAGCTCTTTTGCATGTAAAAAAAAAATACAACCCCCCCAACATTAAAACCCACCACCCACATACCCCTACTCTAACCCAAACCCCCTTAAATAAACCTAACACTACCCCCCTTAAGATCTCCCTACCTTGAGTCGTCTTCACCCAGCCGGGCCGAAGTCTTCATCCGATGGGGCAGAAAAGGACATCCAGACCGGCAGAAGTCTTCATCCTATCCGGGCAGAAGAGGACATCCGGACCTGCAGATATCTTCATCCAAGCGGCATCTTCTATCTTCATCCATCCGACGAGGAGCGGCTCCATCTTCAAGACCTCCGGCGTGGAACATCCTTCTTGACCGACAACTACCAGATGAATGAAGGTTCCTTTAAGTGACGTCATCCAAGATGGCGTCCCTCAAATTCCAATTGGCTGATAGGAATCTATCAGCCAATCGGAATTAAGGTAGGAAAAATCTGATTGGCTGATTGAATCAGCCAATCAGATTGAGCTTGCATTCTATTGGCTGATCGGAACACCACAAGTCTTACATTGTTGCTATAAGTTTAAAGGGACACTGAACTCAAATTTTCTTCATTCTCTTGGTATCTTTATTTGAAATGCAAGAATGTAGGTTTAGATGCCAGCCCATTTTTGGTGAATAACCTGGGTTGTTCTTGCTGATTGTTGGCTAAATTGATCCACCAATTAAAAAGTGCTATCCAGAGTTCTGAACCATAAAAGAAGTTCAGGTGCCTTCTTTTTCAAATAAAGATAGCAAGTGAACGAAGAAAAAATAATATTTGGAGTAAATTAGAAAGTTACTTAAAATTGCATGCTCTATCTGAATCACAAAGAAAAAAAATTGGGTTCAGTGTCCCTTTAATGTTTGCTCCCATCAAATGAATGAAAATGTGTTTCTAGACTGGACATACTAATTAGAACAGAAAAAGGGAATGTTGTTCTAGTTCAACCGTTAAAGGGCAATGCAGCTTACTCTTTATTTAATTTCTTTCAATATGTTCAAAGCTTCCAGTATTTGCAGATCTGCTGGTAGTTCCAGAGATAAAGCTTCTCTTCTACTATGAAAAAGGGTCTGCTTGTCCAAGCTTTGCATGTAGGAGATAAGCTTTATCTCTTTCTCAAAACTTAGACAACAAAAATAAATGCATACTGGAAATACTCCAAAAAGGATTACAGTTTCAGTTCTGAAAAAAAAATCAATTTCACAATGTTTTTGTTGCTTCTATTCTACCAAATGATTCTCAGACGTCTGCTGCAAATCAAGATTTCATTACCCTATTGCTGCATTAGCGTGCTATAAATCTTGTTTCAAAAAATATAAATAATTTTTTCCATTCTAGGTTGTTTTTGGTTTGTAAAGCAACATGTTGCTTCAGTATTGTATTAGACTACAAAAATGTGAACATAAAATGAGATGAAATTGTTAACTGTGCACATGCCATGTATTACTATTAAAGGTTAAGTAAAAATAAAATGTTTTCAAATCATACAAGACTGCATACATTGATTTTACATAACACTTCAGATGGATTGACAAGGGGCCACTAAGATTAAATTGTGTATCCCTGACCACTGTTTTGAAAAACTACTGCTTTGGACTTTTAAACTATACAACATTCTATTTATATGTAAATTGGGTTATTTACCTGTGTGTGTAGAATGTAATTTGATTATTTGTAAAATGTGTTGTAGCTAGTGTTCCCAAAGGAAATATTTTAGAACCAATGATAAAGAAAACATTAATGCAACATGAGTTTTCTTTTACATGCATTTTAAAGAATATCATACAGAAATGTAAAAAAAAAAAACTTTACTCATTTTACTTGTAAAATAAAATATTGAAATATTTCAAGAAACTAAAGTAATGGAAAAAATTCATTATATACTAAAATTAAATGGCTTTTCTATTTTTTATTCGAAACAATAAAAAATTATATTTTTTTGTCAAAATAATCAATAAAAATAATACAGATACTGATAAAGAAATGTCTCCCCTGATCTCTTTTCACCCTTGCCAATTAGCTATCTCACAATTCAGATTCAGTGGCAGGGTTGTTACATAATAGCTACGTTGTACGACTCGCTAGAGATCAAAATCAAGCCCCACAGCTGTGTAGTAATAACTACACATCTACAACACACATATTACTGAGAGTTTTTACAGGAAGTTAAGCTATTTAAAGCTATTCATTGCACAAATAAAGCCAACACAGAAAAGAAATATACCTGTCGGCATCAGATATATAGGGCTCCATTTATTAAGCAGTGCATGCTGCTTTGGAGGTCCATCGTTTCAGGCTCACTTGAAATGGAAGTTAAAGGGACATGAAACCACAAAATTTTCTCTCATGATTCAGATAGAGAATACAATTTTAAACAACTTTCTAATTTACTTCTATTATCTAATATGTTTCATTCTCTTGGTATCATTTGTTAAAGGATCAGCTATGCGCTAATGGTTTCTAACTGAACACATGGGTGAGCCAATCACAATCAATATATATATGTAGTCACCAATCAACAGCTAGAACCTATGTTCTCTGCTGCTCCTGAGCTTGCTTAGATAAACATTTCAGCAAAAGATAACAAGAGAAGGAAGCAAATTAAATAATAGAAGTAAATTGTAAAGTTGTTTCATATTGTATTCTCTATCTGAATCATGAAAGAAAATTTTTGGGCTTCATGTCCCTTTAAGAAACAGAGGTCATAAGACCGCTGCTCCTCAACCTGTCCGCCACCTTTTAGGAGGTGGATATAAATCATTCCAGTCTGATACGATTGTGATGATTGACAGCCCTTGCTAGCTGCCGATTGGCTGCCAGTGGGCATGGGGTGGCATTGCACAAGCATTCCATGGGAAATGCTTGTGCAATGATAAATGCGTGTGCTGTCTGCATTTAGCGATGTTGAGCAGACATGATTCACTATAACGAATCATGTCCGTTCGACTTTTAATAAATCTACCCTATAATCTTCCAACTGCATATCTAGTATCTCATCCTGGATGGCTTCTCACTACCTAATGTTGAATATCTCTAAGACTGAGCTCCTTCTATGTTCTCCTTCTATCAATCTGATCTAAATTGACTTACTGTGGATAACTCTATCATTAGTCTGTAGCTAACTCTTGCCGCTTCCACCTTAAAAATATCTCTAAAAATTGTTACTTCTTCACTCAAGTTCTGGGCATTTGCAGAAAACTTTTTGGTCTCTATTCTAGAATTAGAATCCTAATGGGCAGCGAAAAACTGTCGGCTAGATTACGAGTTGTGCGTTAGGGTTAAAAAGCATCATTGAGAGGTCCCAATGCTGCTTTTTAACGCCCGCTGGTATTACGAGTCTTGAAATGACAGGTTTACCGCTCACTTTTTTGGCCAGACTCGGAAATCCGCAAATCCACTTACGTCAATTGCGTATCCTATATTTTCAATGGGACTTGCATAACACCGGTATTACGAGTCTAACCAAAAGTGAAGGTAGACCCTCTCCTGTCAAGACTGATACCGCATTTAAAAGTCAGTAGTTATGAGTTTTACACTACAACGCTGTAGCATAAAACTCTTAACTAAAGTGCTAAAAAGTACACTAACACCAATAAACTACCTATAAACCCCTAAACCGAGGCCCTCCCACATCGCAAACACTAAAATAAATATTTTAACCCCTAATCTGCCGAACCGGACATCGCCGCCACTATAATAAATATATTAACCCCTAAACCGCCACACTCCCATCTCCCAAACACTAGTTAAATATTATTAACCCCTAATCTGCTGGCCCTAACATCGCCTCAACCTACCTACATTTATTAATTCCTAATCTGCCGCCCCCAATGTCGCCGCCACTATATTAAATGTATTAACCCCTAAACCTAAGTCTAACCCTAAACCTAACCCCCCCTAACTGAAATATAATTTTAATATATCTAAATAAAATTCCTATCATTAACTAAATTATTCGTATTTAAAACTAAATACTTACCTATAAAATAAACCCTAAGATAGCTACAATATAACTAATAGTTACATTGTATCTATCTTAGGGTTTATTTTTATTTTACAGGCAACTTTGTATTTATTTTAACTAGGTTGAATAGTTATGAAATAGTTATTAACTATTTAATAACTACCTAGTTAAAATAAAGACAAATTTACCTGTAAAATAAAACCTAACCTATGTTACAATTACACCTAACACTACACTATAATTAAATTAATTACCTAAAGTAAATACAATTAATTACAATTTAAATAAATTATCTAAAGTACGAAAAAAAAAACCCACTAAATTACAGAAAATAATAAAATAATTACAAGAATTTTAAACTAATTACACCTACTCTAATCCCCCTAACAAAATAAAAAGCCTAAATTACAAAACTAAATTACTAAATTACAAATAGCCCTTAAAAGGGCCTTTTGCTGGGCATTGCCCCAAAGTAATCAGCTCTTTTACCTGTAAAAAAAAAAATTACAACCCCCCCAACATTAAAACCCACCACCCACACAACCAACCCTACTCTAAAACCCACCCAATCCCCCCTTAAAAAAACCTAACACTAACCCCTTGAAGATCACCCTACCTTCAGAAGTCTTCACCCAACCGGGCCGAAGTCCTCTACAAAGCCGGCAGAAGTGGTCCTCCAGACGGGCAGAAGTGGTCCTCCAGACGGGCAGAAGTGGTCCTCCAGACAGGTAGAAGTGGTCCTCTAGATGGGCAGAAGTCTTCATCCAGGCGACATCTTCTATCTTCTTCCATCCGGCACGGAGCGGCTCCATCTTCAAGACATCTGACACGGAGCATCCTCTTCAAACAACGGCCGACTGAAGAATGAAGGTTCCTTTAAATGACGTCATCCAAGATGGCGTCCCTTCAATTCCGATTGGCTGATAGAATTCTATCAGCCAATCGGAATTAAGGTAGAAAAAGTTCAATCCTATTGGCTGATCAAATCCCAATAGGATTGAGCTGGCATTCTATTAGCTGATTGGTGATTGTATATATTGCTTAAGTAAATTTGTGCTTAACACAATACATAGAGTAGAAATTATGACATGTGAATTTCTGATATACACAGAGTGCACTTTAAATGAGCAATGAGCCACTATTAAATTTGCCTATTAAATTTGCATTTTAGAAAAAAAGTGCTTAGTAATGTGAGAGTCTATTGAATTTCTAATGTGTTTTTTATAACAACATTTCTTATGACTGTTGCACCCAATCCTATCTACAACCCTAATATAAATTTATAAATTTGTATATTAATTAATTTGCACCTTTAGTATATAATTATTCCTTTGTGTATATTTAGATCAGCATATATAACTTGTGTGGTAAAGGGTTAATGTAATTGGAGGTGTGTTGACACTAACCAATGAACTCTCGTAACATGCTTTTTAAACTTGAACAGCAGCTGTATCTACAGGTTTATGAATACGGCTCATGCCGAAACGCATAAAACCTGTTTTCCTTCTTCTACCATGTGTTTTACTATGGATTAATAAAGTATACATTTTATTGTATCAGCTCTCGGAAATGAACTCTTTTTATATTTTTTATAAACTATTTAATAACTATTGTATCTAGTTAAAATAAATACAAAGTTGCCTGTAAAATAAAAATAAACCCTAAGATAGATACGATGTAACTATTAGTTATATTGTAGCTAGCTTAGGGTTTATTTTACAGGTAAGTACAGGTGGCCCTCGGTTTACAATGGTTCAATTTACACCGTTTCAGAATAACAACCTTTTTTCCAGTCATGTGACTGCTATTGAAAAGCATTGAGAAGCAGTGCATTGATTAAAATAGCCAGTAGGTGGAGCTGTCTGCTTGTGTTGCAGCAAAGCCAAGCAAGCTGAAATAAATCAGTTTAACCACACCTGAGCTATCGAGCAGATTTCAAAGGAACAAGATCTTCCTGTCTATAAATCAGTCCAGATTGGAATGCATAGAAAGAACTGTTTGCAGAAAAATGCAAGTGAAGTCTCTGTTGTATAATTATTTTATTAGGTTTATAATGCTGTTTAGCAAATGTTTTTGTTCATTTAACTTAGTTTAATTATATATTCTGTGTTGTGTGATTATTTTATTAAGTTTATAATGCTCTTTAGCATTTAAAGTCTTCACTTCAAAGCTTTAACCCCTTAATGACCGGACCATTTTTCAATTTTCTTACCCTTAATGACAATGGCTATTTTTACATTTCTGCAGTGTTTGTGTTTAGCTGTAATTTTCCTCTTACTCATTTACTGTACTCACACATATTATATAACGTTTTTCTCGCCATTAAATGGACTTTCTAAAGATACCATTATTTTCATCATGTCTTATAATTTACTAAAAAAATAATAATAAAATATGAGGAAAAAATGGAAAAAAACACACTTTTTCTAACTTTGACCCCCAAAATATGTTACACATCTACAATCACCAAAAAACACCCATGCTAAATAGTTTCTAAATTTTGTCCTGAGTTTAGAAATACCCAATGTTTACACGTTCTTTGCTTTTTTTGCAATTTATGGGGCAATAAATACAAGTAGCACTTCGCTATTTCCAAACAACTTTTTTTCAAAATTAGCGCTAGTTACATTGGAACCCTGATATCTGTCAGGAATACCTGAATATCCCTTGACATGTATATATTTTTTTAGAAGACATCCCAAAGTATTGATCTAGGCCCATTTTGGTATATTTCATGCCACCATTTCACCGCCAAATGCGATCAAAAAAAAAAAAAAGTTCACTTTTTCACAAAATTTGTCACAAACTTTAGGTTTCCCACTGAAATTATTTATAAACAGCTTCTGCAATTATGGCACAAATGGTTGTAAATGCTTCTCTGGGATCCCCTTTTTTCAGAAATAGCAGACTTATATGGCTTTGGGGTTGCTTTTTGGTAATTAGAAGGCCACTAAATGCCGCTGTGCACCATACGTGTTTTATGCCCAGGAGTGAAGGGGTTAATTAGGGAGCTTGTAGGGAGCTTGTAGGGTTAATTTTAGCTTTAGTGTAGTGTAGTAGACAACCCCAAGTATTGATCTAGGCCCATTTTGATATATTTTATGCCACCATTTCACCGCCAAATGCGAGCAAATAAAAAAAAAACTTTACATTTTTCACAATTTTAGGTTTCTCACTGAAATTATTTACAAACAGCTTATGCTATTATGGCAGAAATTGTTGTAAAAGCTTCTCTGCGATCCCCTTTGTTCAGAAATAGCAGACTTATATGGCTTTGGCGTTGCTTTTTGGTAATTAGAAGGCCGCTAAATGCTGCTGTGCACCAGACGTTAATTATGCCCAGCAGTGAAGGGGTTAAATTAGGTAGCTTGTAGGGAGCTTGCAGGGTTAATTTTAGAGATCAGCTTCCCACCTGACACATCCCACCCCCTGATCCCTCCCAAACAGCTCTCTTCCCTCCCCCACCCCACAATTGTTCCCGCCATCTTAAGTACTGGCAGAAAGTCTGCCAGTACTAAATAAAAGAGTTTTTTTTTTTTTTTTTAAATAAAAATAATAAAATATTTTTGCTGTGATGGACCCCTGCCTTAGCCCCAACCTCCCTGATCCCCCCTCCAGCTCTCTAACCCTCTCCCCTACCTAATTACCGCCATCTTGGGTACTGGCAGCTGTCTGCCAGTACCCAGTTTGGCCCCAAAAAAACCCCAAAAAGTATTTTTATTTTATTTTTAACTTTAAAACTATTTCTGTAGTGTAGCAGCCCCCCCACAATACCCCCACCCCCTCCCCCTCCCAGATCCTTTTATATTTGAATTTTTTTTTTTTTTTACCTTTTTCTCCCTTTCTGCCTCATTCATTGGTGTCAGTGTGGCTAATGTGTGCACGTTCACGCGCACGCGCTCGTGCACACGCGCCCCGTGCATGCGCCCATGCATGTTCACGTGCACGCTCACCCTTGTGCACGCGCACGTGCATCGTGCACGCGTGCGCACCCTCACACCCGGACAGTGCACTACCGGACACTGGCACCATCGCTACCGGTGCAGAGAGGGCCACAGAGTGGCTCTCTCTGCATCGGAGGCTTGTAAAGGGGTATTGCAGGATGCCTCCATATCGAGGCATCACTGCAATACCCTCAGAGCTGCTGGAAGCGTTTGTGATCGCTTCCAGCACTCTGTTAGACAACTGACGTACCAGGTACGTCTATTGTCATTAACTGTTAGTTTTTGCATGACGTACCTGGTACGTCAGTTGTCATTAAGGGGTTAAAGGGGTTAAAAATAATGTATTAATAATGTAATTAGGTGTTACTGTAACTTATGACAATTTTGAGAGGGGCGTGGAACCTAACTCCCTCACTTCCTATTGACTTACATTATAAACTGGGTTACAATTTACAACGGTTTCGATTTACAACCATTCCTTCTGGAACCTAACCCCGGCGTAAACTGAGGGCTACCTGTATTTAGTTTTAAATAGGAATAATTTAGTTAATGATAGTAATTTTATTTAGATTTATTAACATTATATTTCAGTTAGGGGGGGGTAGGTTTAGGGTTAGACTTAGGTTTAGGGGTTAATACATTTAATATAGTGGCGGCGACGTTGTGGGCGGCAGATTAGGGGTTAATAAATGTAGTTAGACTGCGGCGACATTGGGCGGCAGATTAGGGGTTAATAAATATAATAAGTGTAATATTAGGGGTGTTTAGACTCGGGGTTCATGTTAGGGTGTTAGGTGTAGACATAAAATGTATTTCCCCATAGGAATCAATGGGGCTGCGTTAGAAGCTGAACGCTGCTTTTTTGCAGGTGTTAGGGGTTTTTTCAGCCGGGTCTCCCCCATTGATTCCTATGGGGAAATCGTGCACAAGCACGTTTTACCTGTTCACCGCTACCGTAAACAGCGCTGGTATTGATGTGAGATGTGGAGCAAAATTTTGCTCTTCGCTCACTTTTTTGCGGTTAACGCCGGGTTTGTAAAAACCCGTAATACCAGCGCTGTCTGCAAGTGAGCGGTGAGCATAAACTGCTCGTTAGCACTGCACCCCTGTTAACGCAAAACTCGTAATCTGGGCCTGTGTTTGGTCATTTTAAATTGACAGTGTCCGGATAATTTGCTAAAGGATTATGCACTTTGCAGACTGTATATATGTTTTTTGCTTTTGGATCCCTACATTACAATTAGTAATTAGTCTCGTAAAGTAGCTTAAAGTGATGGTAGCTGAATAAAAGATCTAGAAGACAAAATACCCTATTGTTGCCTAACATAATATATATGTACTGCCTGGACATTGGAATAAGTGGTTTATTTAGCATGCATGCACGGGAAAATATCTTGCTACTTTATATGAGTTAGGTGTGTTTCCCATACAGGAAGATGTTTACAGTAATACAGATGTCTGTATGATAGATAATATATTTTTTTGTGAACTGATTCATTCAGAAAATGCACATTTTAATGAACTGATGAACTGTTTTTGATATACTTGATAAAAAAAGTAAAAAATAAATGTTCTTTAATAGATCTGATTTTTCTAATCTTTATTTTTTTATAGATTATATAGATTATAGATTTTTCTGAATAAAATTATTTTCTAGGACCTTCAATTTTATGGTAATAATGATTATATTAATCCTTATAATGTCAAACCCTAACTCCCCATCTGATGCTGCTTAAAGGGACAGTAAAGTCAAAATTAAACATTCATGATTCAGATAGGGCATGCAATTTTAAACAACTTTCCAATTTACTTTTATCGTCAAATTTGCTTTGTTCCCTTGGTGGTATTTTTGAAAAGCTAAACCTAGCTAGGCTCAAACTGATTTCTAAACCGTTGAAAACCGCCTCGAGCATTTTGAAAGCTTTTCACAGTTAGACAGTATTAGTTCATGTGTGTCATATAGATAACATTGTGCTCACTTCCGTGAAATTATTTAGGAGTCTTCACTGATTGACTACACTGCATGTCTGTCAAAGGCACTTAGATAAGGAGGCTGTCTGCAGAGGCATAGATACAAGGTAATCACAGAGGTAAAAAGTATATTAATATACCTGTGTTGATTATGCAAAAACAGGGAATGGGTAATAAAGGGATTATCTATCTTTTTAAATAAGAACATTTTTGGTGTAGACTGTCCCTTTAAGAAGAACCAGCTAACAGGTTTCTACTGGAAGAATAACTGTCAAGTGACAGCTGTAATGACAGTGACACTATCAGTGAAGTAGAGAAACCAAGTGATTAGCCACCTAGTGTCCGCAAAATGTTCCAAGCTGCTAGTTCCTGTTCCAGACCAGTGGCCTCAAGTTTTGCAGATCTGCAAAGGCTTCCTGCATGGACCTACATCATATTGTTGGATCCATGGGCATGTCCCTGCTCTCTTGGAAGGCAGGTCTGAACCAAGATGTATCTGGACCTCCTCTAGTATGGTCAAGTCAAAATTGCCTTCATATACAGGTAACACTGGCATTTTGGAGGACACTGACAATTTTGAACTCAGCAACTACTTTCAGCTGCTTGTAGATAATGGATACTTAGAATTTATTCTTCAACAGACAAATATCTTTGTTGAACAATATTTTCAGAGGCTGGGAGCAAAATTGGGCCCTCATGCCAGAGCACATGAGTGAGTTGCAACCAACCAGAGATGAGGATATTCTGGGCCTCACTTTTTCAAATGGGCTTCTACTAAAACAATCTATAGCCTCATATTGGACTTGGGTTTTCATTCAGACAAACCCAATCTACCCTTTTATGATGAAAATAAATCAATACCAATTGATGCTAAGATTCTTGCATTACAACAATAATGCAAATGTTTTGCTATTGTGTCACCTGGACATGATCAATATGGCCTATTATTGACCATCTACTAGCAAAATTCCAGGACCAGAACATATTGGTTGATAAATCTTTGCATTTGTACATGTAGTGTATTGTTTTCAAACAGTACATTCCTTACAAGAGAGCTCAATATTGCATAAAGCTTTACAAGCTGTGTGAGCTGTAATAATTACAACTATTGATTTTGTGTATAAACTAATTGATTTAGGGTATACATTGACAATGACCCGTAGGTGGCACCCCATGACTTCCTGTCTGCATGTGAAAATTAGTGTTAGTGATAAAAATGACCATGCTTACATGGATACATTTTACACTGGTGTATCACTGTTTAAGATGCTTTACATCCTGGTCACTGTAAAAAAAAAAATACATATATATATATATATATATATATATATATATATTTATGCAGCCTCTGACATATCCTATAAATATAATAATGGTATATTTTAAATCTGCTGGGCATTTAAAAAAAAAATATTATTTGTTGGAGTTACTCACTGAAATAGGACTTACAATAGTATTTAAATGTAAGCAGCAAAAAAAGCTCAAAACTGGCATAGCCCAGGGACGTGAAAAGGCTTAAAAATGAGATCTTAAAGGGACATGAAAAGTTTTCTTTCATTATTCAGCATACAATTTTAAACAACCTTTTCATTTACCTGTCAATCAGATTACGAGCTTTGTGTTATGAGTGGCTCGGTAATAACTTGCAAGTTATTTCCACCGCTCACCTTTAATAGCGCTGCTATTACAGGTTTGCAAAAACTTGGCGTAAGTAGGCAATATGGCAGCGTTGAGCTCCAAACCGCACACAAATACCAGCCCTGCTTTGAGCTGGTTTTACGTGCTTGTGCACGATTTCCCCATAGACATCATTGGGGAGAGCCGGCTATAAAAAAGCTTAACACCTGCAATAAAGGAGCGTAAAGCTCCGTAACGCAGCCACATTGATTCCTATGGGGAAAGAACACCCTAACATAAACCCCGAGTCTAAACACCCCTAATCTGTTGCCCCCGACATCGCCGACACCTACATTACACTTATTAACCCCTAATCTGCTGCCCCGACATCGCCGACACCTACCTACACTTATTAACCCCTAATCTGCTGCCCCTGATATCGCCGCCATCTACCTACACTTATTAACCCCTAATCTGCCGCCCCCAACTTCGTCGCTGCCACTATACTAAAGTTATTAACCCCTAAACCTCTGGCCTACCACATCACTAACACTAAATAAATATATTAACCCAAAGTCCCTAATTTAAAAATAAAACCCACCTAATAAACCCTTAAACAAATCTAACACTAACTCCCGAAGATCCACTTACAGTTTTTGAAGACCGGCCATCCAACCTCAACAAAGACGGGAGAAGTCTTCATCCAAGCAGCAAGAAGTCCTCAACTAAGCCGGGAGAAGTCTCCATCCAAGCAGCAAGAAGTCATCCTCCAGGCGGACAGAAGTCTTCATACAGGCGACATCTTCTATCTTCCTCCTTCCGACGCAGAGAGGCTCCATCTTCAAGACATCCGGCGCGGAGCATCCTCTTCTTTTGATGGTTCTTGAACAATGAAGGTTCCTTTAAATGATGTCATCCAAGATGGAGTCCCTTAAATTCTGATTGGCTGATAGAATTCTATCAGCCAATCGGAATTAAAGGGTTAAAAATCATATTGGCTGATGCAATAAGCCAATAGAATTGAACTCGCAATAGCCTATTGGCTGATTTTATCAGCCAATAGGATTAAAGCTCAATCCTATGGGCTGATTGCATCAGTCAATAGGATTTTTTACCCTTTAATTCTGATTGGCTGATCGGAATTCTATCAGCCAATCGGAATCCAAGGGACGCCATCTTGGATGAGGTAATTTAAAGAAAACTTCATTGTTCTAGAATCATGGAAATAAGAGGATGCTCCGCGCCGGATGTCTTGATGATGGAGCTGCTCCACGTCAGAAGGATGAAGATAGAAGATGCCGTCTGGATGAAGACTTCTGCCCGCCTGGAGGATGACTTCTTGCCGCTTGGATGAAGACTTCTCTTGGCTTCATTGAGAACTTCTTGCCACTTGAATGAAGACTTCTCTCGGCTTCGTTGAGGATGGATAATTGGTCTTCAAAAACTGTAAGTGGATCTTCAGGGGTTAGTGTTAGGTTTTTTTAAGGGTTTATTGGTTTTTTTTTTTTAGATTAGGGACTTTGGGCAATGTAAAAGAGCTAAATGCCCTTTTCAGGGCAATGGGGAGCTTAGGTTTTTTAGGTAGGTTTTTTTTGGGGGGGTTGGTTGTGTGGGTAGTGGGTTTTACTGTTGGTGGGTTGTTTGTATTTTTTTATTACAGCCAAAAGAGCTAATTTCTTTGGGGCAATGCCCCGCAAAAGGCCTTTTTATGGGCCATTGGCAGTTTATTGTAGGCTAGGTTTTTTTTTTTATTTTTGGGGGGGCTTTTTTATTTTGATAGAGCTATTAGATTAGGTGTAATTAGTTTAAATATTTGATCATTTCTTTTTTATTTTGTGTAATTTAGTGTTTATTATTTTCTGTAATTTAGATAAATGTATTTTGTTAATTTAATTTATTTAATTTTTGTGTAATCTTATTTTTTAGTGTAAGACAGGTTAGGTTTTATTTTACAGGTAAAATTATATATATATTAGCTAGGTAGCTAGTAAATAGTTAATAACTATTTACTAGCTATTCTACCTAGTTAAAATAAATACAAACTTACCTGTAAAATAAAAATAAAACCTAAGATAGCTACAATGTAACTATTAGTTATATTGTAGCTAGCTTAGGGTTTATTTTACAGGTAAGAATTTAGACTTGAATAAGAATTATTTAGTTATTAATAGTAGGTTTTATTTACATTTAATTATATTAACGTTAGGGGTGTTGAGGTTATGGTTACACTTAGGTTTAGGTGTTAATATATTTATTTAGTGTTAGTGATGTGGGAGGCCAAAGGTTTAGGGGTTAATAACTTTAGTATAGTGGTAGCGACATTGGGGCAGCAGATTAGGGGTTAATAACATTTAACCAGTGTTTGTGATGCGGGAGCATAGCAGTTTAGGGGTTAATATGTTTACTACAGTGGTGGCGATGTCTGGAGCGGCAGATTAGGGGTTAATAGGTAGTTTATAGGTGTTAGTGTACTTTGTAACACTTTAGTTATGAGGTTTATGGTACAGCTTTGTAACCTTAAACCCATAACTACTGACTTTAGTTGGCGGTACAGATCTTGTAGTTATAGGCTGTACCACTCACTTTTTGGCCGTACAGGCAAACTCGTAATACCAGCGCTATGGGAGTCCCATTGAAAAAGAAAAAAAAGTGCGGTAGTTACATTGTGTGACAGCCAAAAAAGTGTGCGGTACAGCTGTACCTACAAGACTCGTAATAGCAGCGGTAGTGAAAAAGCAGCATTATGAGGCTTTTTCACTTATAATGCAAAACTCGTAGTCTGTTATTAATTTTGCTTCAGTCTCTTGATATCCATTATTGAAAATGCAGCAATTCACTACTGGGAGCTAGCTGAACAGATTGGTAAGCCAATGGCAGGGACATATATGTGAAGCCATCAATTAACAGATATCTCCCAGCACCTGAATCTATTTAGGAATGTTTTTCAACTAAGGATACCAAAAGAACAAAGCTAATTATATAAAAGATGGAAATTGAAAAGTATTTGAAAACTGCATGCTCTCTCTGAACAATGAAAGAAAAATGTTGTGTTTCATGCTTCAGGGCAGAAAATGCATTATATGAATGCTAAAAAAGCCCTATATATCATGGACCTTTGTGTTCAAGGCAACCACAATGCAATCTCTCAATATTTTTCATCAGATTTTTGAGACCATTTTTAACTTACTGAATTTAACTACCTTTTGACTTATTAGTGCGTATTCCAAGAAGTTCTGAAAAGAAAGTGTTTTTGCATTACTCACTGAAAATAGACAATAATGTCATATTGGATGATCTTATTAAAATATGGTTTAGATACACTAAGCCTCTCTTCATCTCTCTTGTATAGTTCTTCACTAGTGGACGTTCCTGTATTTTACATATTTAATTGTATTTATTAGTTAAATACAACATTTTGTTGCCGAATTACCAAGCTCCGAATGGAGCTTGATGCCCTGTTTCCGCGCGAGCCTTCAGGCTCGCCGGAAACAGAAGTTATGAAGGTTGATTGACACCCCCTGATTGGCCGCAAATCTGCAGGGGGCAGCATTGCACCAGCAGTTCACAAGAACTGCTTGTGCAATGATAAATGCTGACAGCATATGCTCTCTGCATTTATCATTTTGCAGCGGACATGATTCGCTACATCGTATCATGTCCGCCCCCACTATGATAAATTTACCCCATTGTATCTTGTACAGCAGGAGAACAGCTGGAAACAAAAATCGCAACCACAATATCTAGAAAACCTGCTTGCCAATTGCATTCTTAAAATTGGCTATATTTAATTAATACTCATATCTGTGTAATGTTTAGTTACTGTACTTTTGCTTTGTTTTGTTTTTTTTATGTTAAAAAATGTCCCTGGAATCACATCAGTTCAAAAGGGATCCTATTGTTATGTATTCATTATTGGGTTTTTTTTTTTGTAGTTTGTAGATGTACAGTGTGTATGTTTTTCTTGCTTGTTTGTTATTGATGTTATTTTCCTATTAAAATATTCCTATTCTTAAAAAGTATCTGGTGTCACTTGAAAGGTTAAAACATTCTTAATATTCCTTCAAAAAAATAAATAATTTTTTTTTGTTTTAATATTTTTGTTAAAGGGATATGAAACCCAACATTTTTCTTTCATGATTCATATAGAGAATACAATTTTAAAGAGGTTTCCAATTTACTTCTATAATCAAATTTGCTTAATTCTCTTGTTATTCTTTGTTGAAGACATGTCTGGGGCAGTGCATGACAGGAAATAGAGCTGCGATCTAGTGCTCTTGCTAATGTATAGTATTCTTGCAAAACTGCTTCTATATAGTGCTGCAAACACGTGCACTCTACTGAGCTTAACTTCCTGCCTTTTAACAAAAGATAAGAAAACAAATAACATTTAATAAAAGAAGTAAATTGGAAAGTTGTTTTAAATTGTATGTTCTATCTGAATCATGAAAGAAAAATGTTGGGGTTTTATGCCCCTTTAATGCTGTTATATTGCAAAGTAAATCCACATTTTTTTTTTTAAAGAACAATTCAAAGTTTTGTCGAGCTTGAAGTGGCTTCATTGTTTCAATAGAGTAAATACCATAATGTTGGCCCTTGACAATGTGCAGTGTGTGATTTTATTTTTAATCTTGCTACTGAAAATGGTTTAAAGGGACATAATACTCATATGCTAAATCACTTGAAACTGATGCAGTATAACTGTAAAAAGCTGACAGGAAAATATCACCTGAGCATCTCTATGTAAAAAAGGAAGATATTTTACCTCACAAGCTCCTCAGCTCAGCAGAGTAAGTTCTGTGTAAAAAGTTATACTCAGCTGCTCCCAGCTGCAGGTAAAAAAAAATAAAAAAATGAAGAAATGAACAGCAGCCAATCAGCATCAGCAGTGCTGAGGTCATGAACTCTTTTACAGTGATCTCATGAGATTTGACTTAACTCTCATGAGATTTCATAGTAAGCTGTATAGGGAAATAATATGAGGGTGCACAATGCTCATCCCCTAAGCTGTCCCAGGACAGACACACTAATATGCTGCTTAGAAATCCTTTACAATGAGAAATCATTTACAATCCTTTACAATTGAGAAACTTTTGAGGTAAAATATCTTTCTTTTTTACATAGAGATGTTCAGGAGATATTTTCTAGTCAACTTTTTACAGCTATGCTGCATCACTTTCAAGTGTTTAAACATTTGGGTATTATGGCCCTTTAAGTTGAGGCATCTTTCCTCTGTGAGATATTAATTTCCCACACAGTTTTTTTTCTTGATTTTAGGCCAAACTTGTACATAATCCAAAAATAAGTCTTCCTACACACATGCCCACTATACTATTGATTTGCAACACACGAGGTTACTGCTAGAGATGGGCGAATGTGTTTATATTAAAATTTGAATGTTAGAACTAATATTATTGTAGAAATTCGATTTACATAATAGAATGTTGAGAAGAACGAATATTCTTAAAAATTCTATTATCGAATGTTATTTACAGTTTTTGAATGTCACTTTCAAATTTGAATGTGACATTCGAATTCAAATGTGACATTCGAATGTCACATTCGAATTCGAATATTACATTTATAAAACACAATTGTAGACTAGAAATACTATTTCAAATTTGAATGTCACATTAGAATTCGAATATTACATTTATAAAACACATATTAGACTAGAAATACTATTTCGAATGTCACATTTAAGATTGTGATCATTCGAAAACCATGGTTAGAATATTGTATGAACTTGAAATATTGCTATTGGCCAAAAATATCAGAAAGATTGCGATCACCGTCCTTGTTTGATGTTATAAGTGGAATTGTTTTCACCCATTGGATAACATAATTATTGAATAGGAGGTTAAAAGTGCATGTCATTCTCATAAAATGTCCAAATAGTGTTTAATATATTGATAACTGAATAGATGCAAACAGTTTAAAGGGTCATATTTTAATATGCTAAATCAATTGACAGTAATGCAGCATAGCTGTAAAAAGCTAACTAGAAAATATCACATGAACATCTCTATGTGTTTCTTCAAAAGCCAAACATGCCAAAAAAGCTAAACATGCAATTCTAAAGATTTTCCCAGAACTTACAACAAAGTATGCACCTGGCATGTGTAGGCACAGTCACTTTCTATGCCTTCTTATTTTTAGGAAATTTTCTATGAAATCTAACAAGATTATGGTGAAATCCCACAAGTGTGAATTTGCCACTGATTATGTGGACTGGCTGTCTGTTTTGCAAACAAATAACAACCCATATATATGTCACCTACAAACAAGCAAGATTTCTGGCTCTCACAGACCTGTATCTTCTTCTTTAAGAGACTCCTCTGTCCTCCACTCATTACCTGTACTATTGGCACCTGTTTGAACTTGTTATCAGTATAAAAGACACCTGTCAACAACCTCAAACAGTCACACTCCAAACTCCACTATGGTGAAGACCAAAGAGCTGTCGAAGGACACCAGAAACAAAATTGTAGACCTGCAACAGGCTGGGAAGACTGAAGCTGCAATAGGCAAGCAGCTTGGTGTGAAGAAATCAACTGTGGGAGCAATAATTAGAAAATGGAAGACATACAAGACCACTGATAATCTCCCTCGATCTGGGGCTCCACGCAAGATCTCACCCAGTGGGGTCAAAATGATCACAAGGACAATGAGCAAACATCCCAGAACCACACAGGGAGACATAGTGAATGACCTGCAGAGAGCTGAGACCAACGTAACAAAGGCTACCATCAGTAACACACTACGCTGCCAGGGACTCAGATCCTGCAGTGCCAGACGTGTCCCCCTGCTTAAGCCAGTACATGTCCGGGCCCGTCTAAAGTATGCTAGAGAGCATTTGGATGATCCAGAAGCAGATTGGGACAATGTCATATGGGCAGATGAAACCAAAGTAGAACTGTTTGGTGCAAACACAACTCGTCGTGTTTGGAGAAGAGAGATTGCTGAGTTGCAACCAAAGGACACCATACCTACTGTGAAGCATGGGGGTGGCAACATCATGTTTTGGGGCTGTTTCTCTGCAAAGGGAACAGGACGACTGATCCGTGTACATAAAAAAATGAATGGGGCCATGTATCGTGAGATTTTGAGTGCAAACCTCCTTCAATCAGCAATGGCATTGAAGATGAAATGTGGCTGGGTCTTTCACCATGACAATGATCCCAAACACACTGACCGGGCAATGAAGGAGTGGCTTCGTAAGAAGCATTTCAAGGTCCTGGAGTGGCCTAGTCAGTCTCCAGATCTCAACCCCATAGAAAACCTTTGGAGGGAGTTGAAAGTCTGTGTTGCCCAGCGACAGTCCCAAAACATCACTGCTCTAGAGGAGATCTGCAATCAGGAATGGGCCAACATACCAGCAACAGTGTTTGACAACCTTATGAAGACTTACAGAAAACGTTTGATCTCTGTCATTGCCAACAAAGGATATATAACAAAGTATTGAGATGAACTTTTAATATTGACCAAATACTTATTTTCCACCATAATTTGCAAATAAATTCTTTCCAAATCAGACAATGTGATTGTCTGGATTTGTTTCCACATTTTGTCTCTCATAGTTGAGGTATACCTATGATGAAAATTACAGGCCTCTCTCATCTTTGTAAGTGGGAGAACTTGCACAATTGGTGGCTGACTAAATACTTTTTTTGCCCCACTGTGTATATATATATATATATATATATATATATATATATATATATATATATATATATATATATATATCATATAAATTGCAAAACAAAGGTAAATGAGCTATTTGTATACCATTGAATACACTCCAGCAGGTACAACTGATCACCCAGAGCACTGAGGGCAAACATTTTTTTTACAGTACAGTACAATGTCCCTTAAAAGTCATAGACATCCAAATAATTCTCAGTGCATACTCTATTGTTCAAGAATATCCATAGACTTTGATAAATGACTAACATATAATATTTATATTTTATTCTCATTGGAATTTGCTAGATTCCTGTTGCAATTGTTGTAGAAATTACATTAATATACTAAAATGTATTACATGTCTGCATTTTATATAAATCCAATAAATATTGTTTAATTTTGTTTAATATGGAGCATTAATGAATAACTTCAAAGATCAATATATGATATTCTATGCTGTTTCTTCTGTTACCATTACAGTGAGAATGAAATAAAATTCTGCTTCTAATAGGCAATTCCTTGAACTTCAACATAAACCTAAAATCTGTCAAGAAAATTAATTAATGAGGGAATTATGGTTTGAGGTTACAAAAACCCTATCATCTTTTTGATGTCTCGGTCAGCTTATAAAACAGCTTCAATAATTTGAAGTTTAATTTATATTTTTATTACTGTTTAAAAGTAGAACTCAAAACCACTATGTTTTAAGATATATAAGACTTACGGCTAGATTACGAGTTTTGCGTTATGAGCGGCTCGGTGCTAACTTGCAAGTTATTTCCACCGTTCACCTCCCTATAGTGCTGCTATTACAGGCTATCATAAACCTGGCGTTAGCAGTTAATATTGCAGCGTTGAGCAAAATTGAGCTCCATACCGCACTCCAATACCAGTTCTGCTTTGAGCTGGTTTTACATTCTCGATTTCCCCATAAACATCAATGGTGAGAGCCAGCTAAAAAAAAGCCTAACACCTGCAATAAAGGAGCGTAAAGCTATATAATGCAGCCCCATTGATTCCTATGGGGAAAGAAAACTTATGTTTACACCTAACACCCTAACATAAACCCCGAGTCTAAACACCCCTAATCTGTTGCCCCCGACATCGCCGCCACCTACCTACACTTATTAACCCCTAATCTGCTGCCCTGACACCGCCGCCACCTACCAACACTTATAAACCCTTAATCTGCTGCCCCCAATGTTGCCGCCACCTACATTACAATTATTAACCCCTAATCTGCCGCCCCGACACCGCCGACACCTACATTACACTTATTAACCCCTAATCTGCCGCTCCAAACATTGCCGCCACCTACATTACAGTTATTAACCCCTAATCTGCCGCCCAACATTGCCGTCACCTACCTACACTTATTAACCCCTAATCTCCTGGCCCCAATGTCACCTCCACCTACATTACACTTATTAACCCCTAATCTGCTGCCCCCGACACCACCGCCACCTACCTACACTTATTAACCTCTAATCTGCTGCCCCCAATGTCGCCACCACCTACCTACAATTATTAACCCATAATCTGCTGCCCCCAATGTCACCGCCACCTACCTACACTTATTAACCCCTAATCTGCCACCCCAAACGTCGCTGCCACTATACTAAAGTTATTAACCCCTAAACCTAAATCTAACCCTAATGTAACCCTAACCCTAACACCACTAACTTTAACATAATTAAAATAAATCTAAATAAAAATTACAATTAATACCTAAATAATTCCTATTTAAAACTAAATACTTACCTGTAAAAATAAACCCTAAGATAGCTACAATATAACTAATAGTTACATTGTAGCTATCTTAGGTTTTATTTTTATTTCACAGCTAAGTTTGTACTTATTTTAACTAGGTAGAATAGTTAGTAAATATTTATTAACTATTTAATAGCTACCTAGTTAAAATAAATACAAATTTACCTGTAAAATAAAACCTAACCTGTCTTGCAGTAAAACCTAACCTTACACTACAATTAAATAAATTACATTAATTAAATACAATTAACCAAACTACAAAAAAAAACTGAATTACAAAAAAGAAAAAAGAAATGATCAAATATTTAAACTAATTACACCTAATCTAATAGCCCTATCAAAAGAAAAAGGCCTCCCAAAATAAAAAAAACCCTAGCCTAAACTAAACTGCCAATAGCTCTTAAAAGGGCCTTTTATGGGGCATTGCCCCAAAGAAATGAGCTCTTTTACCTGTAAAAAAAATACAAACAACCCCCCAACAGTAAAACCCACCAACCACACAACCAACACCCCAAATAAAAACCTATCTAAAAAACCTAAGCTCCCCATTGCCCTGAAAAGGGCATTTGGATGGGCATTGCCCTTAAAAGGGCATTCAGATCTTTTTCAGCCCAAACCCCTAACCTAAAATTAAAACCCACCCAATAAAACCTTAAAAAAACCTACCACTAACTCCCGAAGATCCACTTACAGTTTCTGAAGACCGGACATCCATCCTCAACAAAGCGGCAGAAGTCCTTGGTGAAGCTGGCAGAAGTCTTCATCCAAGCATGCCGAAGTCTTCATCCAATCTGGCAGAAGTCTTCATCCAGATGGCATCTTCTATCTTCATCCATCCGGCATGGAGCGGCTCCATCTTCAAGACATCCAGCGCGGAGCATCCTCTTCTCTTGATGGCTAACAAAGAATGAAGGTTCCTTTAAGGGACGTCATCCAAGATGGCATCCCTTGAATTCCGATTGGCTGATAGAATTCTATCAGCCAATTGGAATTAAAGGTGAATAAAAAATCCTATTGGCTGATGCAATCAGCCAATAGAATTGAGCTTCTATCCTATTGGCTGATTGGATTAGCCAATAGGATTGAGCTTGCATTCTATTGTCTGATTGGAACAGCCTATAGAATGCAAGCTCAATCCTATTGGTTGATTGGATCAGCCAATAGGATTGAAGCTCAATCCTATTGGCTGATTGCATCAGCCAATAGGATTTTTTCACCTTTAATTCCGATTGGCTGATAGAAGATGGAGCCGCTCCACGCTGGATGGATGAAGATGGAAGATGGAAGATGCCATCTGGATGAAGACTTCTGCCGGCTTGGATGAAGTCTTCAGCCCGCTTGGATGAAGACTTCTGCCAGCTTCGCTGAGGATTTCTGCCGCTTCGTTGAGGATGGATGTCCGGTCTTCAAAAACTGTAAGTGGATCTTCGGGGGTTAGTGTTAGGTTTTTTAACAGTTTATTGGGTGGGTTTTAATTTTAGATTAGGGGTTTGGGCTGAAAAAGAGCTAAATGCCCTTTTAAGGGCAATGCCAATCCAAAGACACTTTTCAGGGCAATGGGGAGCTTAGGTTTTTTAGATAGGTTTTTGGGGGGTTGGTTGTGTGGGTGGTGGGTTTTACTGTTGGGGGGTATTTGTATTTTTATTTACAGGTAAAATAACTGATTTCTTTGGGGCAATGCCCCACAAAATGCCCTTTAAGTGCTTTTGACAGTTTAGTTTAGGCTAGGGTTTTTTTTGTTTTGTTTTGGGGGGCTTTTATATTTTCATAGTGCTATTAGATTAGGTGTAATTAGTTAAAATATTTGATAATTTATTTTTTGCTTTGCTTAATTTAGTGTTTTTTTTTGTAATTTAGTTAATTGTATTTAATTAATGTAATTTATTTAATTTTAGTGTAAGGTTAGGTGTTAATGTAAGACAGGTTAGGTTTTATTTTACAGGTAAGTTTGTATTTATTTTAGCTAGGTAGTTAGTAAATAGTTAATAACTATTTAATAACTAGTCTAGCTAGTTAAAATAAATACAAACTTGTCTGTGAAATAAAAATAAAACCTAAGCTAGCTACAATGTAACTATTAGTTATATTGTAGCTAGCTTAGGGTTTATTTTACAGGTAAGTATTTAGTTTTAAATAGGGATTATTTAGTTAATTATAGTAATTTTTCTTTAGATTTATTTTAATTACATTAAAGTTAGGGGGTGTTAGGGTTAAACTTAGGGTTAGGTTTAGGGGTTTACAACTTTAGTATAGTAGCAGCGATTTTGGGGGCAGCAGATTAGGGGTTAATAACAGTAATGTAGGTTGCGGCGATGTTAGGTACAGCAGATTAGGGGTTAATTATATTTAACTAGTTTTTGCGATGTGGGAGTGCAGCAGTTTAGGGGTTAATATGTTTATTATAGTGGCGGGGATGTCCGGAGCAGCAGATTAGGGGTTAATAATTTTATTTTAGTGTTTGCGATGCGGGAGGGCCTCAGTTTTAGGGGTTAATAGGTAGTTTATGGGTGTTAGTGTACTTTTTAGCACTTTAGTTATGAGTTTTATGCCACAGCTTTGTAGCGCAAAACTCATAACTACTGACTTTCAGTTTACGGTATGGATCTTGACGGTATAGGGTATACCGCTCACTTTTTGGCCGGACAGGCAAACTCGTAATACCAGCGCTGTGGAAGTCCCATTGAAAAAGGACTTTTTGAAAGCTGCGGTAGTTATGTTGCGTTACGGCCAAAAAAGTGTGCGGTACAGATATACCTGCAAGACTCGTAATACCAGCGGTAGTGAAAAAGAGCCATAACGCCATAACACCGCAAAACTCGTAACCTAGCCGCAAGTTATTTATGGCCAAATATTTTAAATATGTGTCAATTTACATACAATTTCACAGCTTGTAGAGTTTGTTCTGTTGACGTATGTACATGCTTAAGTATGTACATTTCTTAAAAAATTAAAAAAAACAGAAAGACAATCAATGATATATCTAGAATTAGGTAAAGAGACATAACATATCAAATTCAAGTTATTCAGTGCTATTAAAGATTAAATTCAATAATTATCATTTAAGAAACATCTGCCTTTCCCTTAAAAAATGTCACTTCTGCCTATGTTATTTGTTTATGCTGATTTTATATCTCTTTAACACACAAGCAAGGCATTTCAGAGTTCCTTATGGTAAACAAAGTACAGGGGACGCTAGTTAAAGCTGCTAACAAAATAGAGGGATAAGAAAGTCAGAGCATACAATAAATTACAAATGCTGAATGAAATATTCAATTAAAAAATATTTATTATACACCAATGGCTAAAAAAACTGACAATAACCTAACCTAAAAATTATATGGATAAAACGAACAATAGAAATAAAAACAGTACAATAAAATACCACCGGTGGTATAAAAATGTGATTTGAGAGATAAAAAACAAGTCCGTTGTGCAGATTGCAAATGGGAAAATAGTCCAAGGATAAGAAAAAATGGTTCAGTTCTATTGGAGGAGAGAGTCTATGTCAGTCTGTAGCTGGATAAATCTGACAATTAAGTGAAAGCTTGGCAGTAGCTCGGTGAATGATCTGCGACCAGGTTAATAAACTTTGTGCAATCGTTTAAAGACAAAAGAGACTCACCCAGAATACGAAGCCTTTGATATAATGCTTCTCCGTGTGCAGAAAATAAGTATATATGTTTGAAACACGTTAGCCCCTTTGGAAACAACAGATTGACTCTCAGGTGAACCGAATTGCTCCTTCATGTACTTTAATGGGTTGGTTGTTCAGCGTGTGTGGGGTCACGTGATGGTTGAGACCAATCAGGAACAGGATAATATAAAATTACTTTTTAGTCTATGTTCATTTAGGTATCATCCACTGTTTTATACTTATTTTAGATTATATATTTAGTCACATTATCCCTAATATTTATGGGTCCCATTCACATCTATGGTATGAATATTCTTTATAATATTTTTCATTTAGTATATTAATTTTTAGGAACACATTAATTAATTCACTACACACATATATATTTATTATAGACTTTTTTATCACACACTAAGGTTTCATTATATAACAAAGATCACTTCCATGTAAATATATATTATCACTGATATACACTTCTATATAGTTTTAGTTATTTATAATATTAATGTATGTAAATGTAATTATTAATATAGGTTATTTGTATATATTTGGTTTATTATTATGTAGGATTTCTTTACAATAAGTTAGGTAATTATTGTTTCAACCGCTAAAAGCTGATGTCCCTTTAACTGCTAAAAGGTGCCGTCCCTTTAATAAAAAGTAGAGAAATGAGCACACAACAAGGAGGAGTTTACTCAATGGTTACCAATAAAAAGTGAGTAGAGAGCAGTCAGAATTCATCTTGAGAAAGGATACACAAGCTGAAACGCGTTGATCTATACTACTGGGATTGTTTAGTACTGAGACAGAAACTGACACACAGAGCGCTATGTTGTTTGAATTTTAACTTTATTGTAGCAATTCATTTTGAAATGTAACACTGTTACCAACCATCTGATATCCAGCTTGGCTTATTCTGACACTTTGAATCTGCAGACATCGTTGGAACACTGACACACAGACCACCCGGTAATCCGTGTTCCTGATTGGTCTCAACCATCACGTGACCCTGCACACGCTGAACAACCAACCCATTGCGGTACACGAAGGAGCAATACCGTTCACCTGAGAGGTAATCTGTTGTTTCCAAAGGGGCTAACGTGTTTCAAACATATGTACTTATTTTCTGCACACAGAGAAGCATTATATCAAAGGCTTCGTATTCTGGGTGAGTCTCTTTTGTCTTTAAACGATTGCACAAAGTTTATTAACCTGGTCGCAGATCATTCACCGAGCTACTGCCAAGCTTTCACTTAATTGTCAGATTTATCCAGCTACAGACTGACATAGACTCTCTCCTCCAATAGAACTGAACCATTTTTTCTTATCCTTGGACTATTTTCCCATTTGCAATCTGCACAACGGACTTGTTTTTTATCTCTTAAATCACATTTTTTAAACCACCGGTGTTTTTTTATTGTACTGTTTTTATTTCTATTGTTCGTTTTATCCATATAATTTTTAGGTTAGGTTATTGTCAGTTTTTTTAGGCATTGATGTATAATAAATATTTTTAATTGAATATTTCATTCAGCATTTGTAATTTATTGTATGCTCTGACTTTCTTATCCCTCTATTTTGTTAGCAGCTTTAACTAGCGCTCCCTGTACTTTGTTTACCATTAGCTATTGTTTGGAGGTATATTGGAACTTACCTCTTTTTTCAGGGTAGCCATATTTGTGCTAATTCCAGACCTCTTTTTTCCTTGTATTTCAGAGTTCCTTGGAAGCCAATCGGTTTAAACATTTATTTATCTCACTGCTGATAAAAATGACTATACACTTACAGAATAAAGGGTAAGGTTGGGATCAGTTTGTGAACACATAGGGGTCGAATTATCAACCCGTCAATGCTGCAGTTTCCATGCAAGCCTTCAGGCTCACCGGAAACAGGAGTTAAGAAGCAGTGGTCTTAACAACGCTGCTCCTTAACTTTTCCTCCACCTCTAAGGCGGCGGACAGCAATCACCCCGATCGGATACAATCGGGTTGATTGACACCTCCTGCTTGTGGCCGATTGGCTGTGAATGTGCAGGGGGCGGCATTGCACAAGCATTTTAAAAGAAATGCTTGTGCAATGATACATGCAGACAGTGTATGCTGTCAGCATTTATCGATGTCCACTCACACTATGATAAATCAGAACCTTAAGGTTCAGCTGCATTGAGTGTACCCTCAATGGGTCATAATTACACTTTAAGGAACTAATTTGTACAATTTAGGGGTAAATAAGGTACAAAAATGTTTAAAACTGTCAAAGGGTCCATGTCTGTACTATTTAATCCCCCCAAAAATGATACAATCACTTGTGTGGCCATAAGGTTTAGGGGATGTGTCGTTCAAGGCTGCCAAACTCTGCAAGTCCATATAATTTGTGCACCTGAGCGTTATTATATCCCAAGATGGTAATCGGTTATTTTATACTTAGGCTACATAGAGTTTTCCACAGTGATCTCAATTATTCAATGAAAACATAAATGACAATCAACCAAAATAATTTAACATACATGTTTTACAGCACAAAAGTTCAATAGTTGCTTGTTATATGCAAGATGTGGACAAAACAGCAAAAAATACAACCCATATCTTCACTGATGCTGTGTTGCTGGTTTTAAATAGCACACAAGCATTTAACTAAGATTTTAGGGCTGGATTACAAATGGAGCCTTAAATTATTGTGCTCCCACAAATGGGAAAATTTGCCCATTTGCAGGAGCGCAATAATTAACAGTGGCTGGTTATTGTTACCGCGACCTTGAGGTAGCTATTAGCGCTCTGAAAATTAACCAGATATTAGGTAATTTTCTAAAAGTGGCCCAAATGCCCTCAAAATAGAGGGCATTGTAGGTTTTTTATTTAAAAAAACCACAAAAACTAGCATTTTTTTAAATAAAAATATAAATACATTACACAGTTTTGGGGCTTTAAAGTTGGTGGGAATGGGGTGTTAGAAAAAAAATTGCACTGAAAGGTGCAGGCAAAGCAAGTAGTCAGTGTACACATGTTCCCAAGTCGATCAAGCAAAGTCAGTCCTTGACATGTGCTTGTTAAAGCCTAACACCAAGCTAAAGGATAATAGAGCAGAAGGAGCAGAGTTTATATTGCCAAGCAGCATGCAACTATCACAGTGGTCACATACCTATCTGTCAATTTCAAATGCAAATAGCGGCTGCCTGCAAATCCAAGTATAGCACTCACAGATCTCCCATTTTGCTCTCTTGTGGAAAGGATTCAACCTCAACTGCTATGCACACAGATAGCAGGATATCTCCTCGTTCTTCACCATTCAGCAGCTAACCACCGACATTCCAGCATCTGTCACAGCGCTCACCACAAGCGTGTCAGCAAATCAATCATGTGATCCAGTCAGCCAATGCTGACGCGCGTTTCACCCCCTCGTCATCAGTGAGACGGGGGAATCCTCAGCCCTCAGTTACGCTGTAAGCAGCCCATGTCAAGGACCGACTTTGCTTGATCGAATTGGGTACATGTGTACACTGACTATTTGCTTTGCCTGCACTAATCGCTGCCTCTTTTGTGACATCCAACTAATAAAACAATGTAGGTTGTGGACACTATCTATATTATAACACTTGTCCAGATTTAGCATATATCTATGCACTCTTGTCGAAAATCTTTTTTAGTGTTTTTTAGCGTGCCCACGACAGAGTTGATACGATGCACTGTGCATGCCGAGTTGTTATGCCCAGACAACTTAGATCCCTTATAACGTTCTCAGCTCAGGCTATACCTCCTTGTATTTACTGGGGTTTCTGAGTATTGAATGGGTGTGGTTGGTCTGACCATACCTCACAACTTGAAAGCCTATTTAGCCATATTCTGCAGCGGTGTTTTTTGCTGTGTTGCTTTGACACAGGTCAGCTGTGTCATTACAGGACCGGTCCTTATTATAACTGTTGTTATATTTTTATTTTTCTATGCATTTATTCATACTTGTAAAATGTTGATTCTTCCATTTGGTATTGTGTACTAATACATTTAGAATTTTTTATGAGATTGTTGTACATATTCTTAAAAGAGTGCTGTATTCCCTGTCTTTAAATCCGTAGTTTTATTTGTAATACTGTATCTTTCTTTTTCATTTTTTTTTTATTGAATTACATGGGTCTGCACCAATGACCTTATAAGGTTTTAAGTATGATACATATAAGTATCTACATGTGTCTAGATTGACACCATGGGGCCTAGTTATCAAGCCGTCAACCTCAAATACGCTGGAATTCCGCAGCGTATTTGTGGCGAGGCTGATTCGCCTTAGTTATCAAAAGCTCGAGACCGGCAAAAGTAGAATTTTGTGACGTAAGCATCGATCCGCCGGACTCAGTCCGACACAGATCGATTCTTACGTCACTCCAGATGGTCCGGCACATTCTCACTACTTTTGCTAGCTATCAAAAAACTAGCAGGTACGCTCGGCACTTTTACGGCCCAGCGTACCTGGTTTTCAATCCGCCACCCCTGGAGGCGGCGGATCCCATAGGAATCAATGGGAGTCTGACCATAGCGAAAGTACAAGTTCGCTGCTGACAGACATCCCATTGATTCCTATGGGAGCTGTCTACACCTAACACCCTAACATGTACCCCGAGTCTAAACACCGATAATCTGACCCCCCCTAGACCGCCGCAACTAAATAAAGTTATTACCCCCTAAACCGCCGCTCCCGGAGCCCACCGCAAGCTACTCTATACATATTAACCCCTAAACCGCCGCTCCCGGAGCCCACCGCAACCTATATTAAATGTATTAACCCCTAAACCGCCGCTCCCTGAACCCGCCGCAACCTATATTAAATGTATTAACCCCTATCCTGCCCCCCCTACACCGTCGCCACCTATAATAAATGTATTAACCCCTATCCTGCCCCCCACTACGCCGCCGCCACTGTCATAAAATTATTAACCCCTAAACCTAAGTCTAACCCTAACGCCCCCCTAACTTAAATATTAATTAAATAAATCTAAATAAATTAACTCTTATTAAGTAAATGAATCCTATTTAAAACTAAATACTTACCTTTAAAATAAACCCTAATATAGCTACAATATAAATAATAATTATATTCTAGCTATCTTAGGATTTATTTTTATTTTACAGGTACCTTTCAATTTATTTTAACCATGTACAATAACTATTAAATAGTTATTAACTATTTAATAGCTTACCTAGCTAAAATAAAGAGAAATGTACCTGTGAAATAAATCCTAACCTAAGTTACAATTACACCTAACACTACACTATACTTTAATAAATTATTCCTATTTAAAAATAAATACTTACCTGTAAAATAAACCCTAAGATAGCTACAATATAATTAATAATTATATTATAGCTATCTTAGGATTTATATTTATTTTACAGGTAACTTTGTATTTATTTTAGCTAGTTAGAATAGTTATTAAATAGTTATTAACTATTTAATAACTACATAGCTAAAAGAAATACAAAATTACCTGTAAAATAAATCCTAACTTAAGTTACAATTAAACCTAATACTACACTATCATTAAATTAATTAAATAAATTAACTACAAATAACTACAATTAAATACAATTACATAAACTAACTAAAGTACAAAAAATAAAAAAAGCTAAGTTACAAAAAATAAAAAAATATTTACAAACATGTTACAAATATTACAACAATTTTAAGCTACTTACACCTAATCTAAGCCCCCTAATAAAATAACAAACCCCCCCAAAATAAAAAAATGCCCTACCCTATTCTAAATTAAATAAATTTCAAAGCTCTTTTACCTTACCAGCCCTTAAAAGGGCCATTTGTGGGGGCATGCCCCAAAGAAAACAGCTCTTTTGCCTGTAAAAGAAAAATACAACCCCCCCAACATTAAAACCCACCACCCACATACCCCTAATCTAACCCAAACCCCCCTTACAAAAACCTAACACTAATCCCCTGAAGATCATCCTACCTTGAGTCGTCTTCACTCAGCCGAGCCACCGATGGAACTGAAGAGGACATCCGGAGTGGAAGAAGTTAATCCTCCAAGCGGCGCTGAAGAAATCTTCCATCTGATGAAGTCATCATCCAGGCGGCGCTGAAGAAAAGTCTTCGATCCGGCCGATGTCATCTTCAAAGAGGCGCTGAAGAGGTCTTCTATCCGGGCGAAGTCATCTTCCAAGCCGGGTCTTCAATCTTCCTTCCGCCGACGCGGAACCACCTTCTTCACCGACGGACTACGACGAATGACGGCTCCTTTAAGGGACGTCATCCAAGATGGCATCCCCTCAATTCCGATTGGCTGATAGGATTCTATCAGCCAATCAGAATTAAGGTAGGAAAAATCTGATTGGCTGATGGAATCAGCCAATCAGATTGAGCTCGCATTCAATTGGCTGTTCCGATCAGCCAATAGAATGCGAGATCAATCTGATTGGCTGATTGGATCAGCCAATCGGATTGAACTTGAATCTGATTGGCTGATTCCATCAGCCAATCAGATTTTCCTACCTTAATTCCGATTGGCTGATAGAATCCTATCAGCCAATCGGAATTGAGGGGACGCCATCTTGGATGACGTCCCTTAAAGGAGCCGTCATTCGTCGTAGTCCGTCGGTGAAGAAGGTGGTTCCGCGTCGGCGGAAGGAAGATTGAAGACCCGGCTTGGAAGATGACTTCGCCCGGATAGAAGACCTCTTCAGCGCCTCTTTGAAGATGACATCGGCCGGATCGAAGACTTTTCTTCAGCGCCGCCTGGATGATGACTTCATCGGATGGAAGATTTCTTCAGCGCCACTTGGAGGAATAACTTCTTCCGCTCCGGATGTCCTCTTCAGTTCCATCGGTGGCTCGGCTGAGTGAAGACGACTCAAGGTAGGATGATCTTCAGGGGATTAGTGTTAGGTTTTTGTAAGGGGGGTTTGGGTTAGATTAGGGGTATGTGGGTGGTGGGTTTTAATGTTGGGGGGGGGTTGTATTTTTCTTTTACAGGCAAAAGAGCTGTTTTCTTTGGGGCATGCCCCCACAAATGGCCCTTTTAAGGGCTGGTAAGGTAAAAGAGCTTTGAAATGTATTTAATTTAGAATAGGGTAGGGCATTTTTTTATTTTGGGGGGGTTTGTTATTTTATTAGGGGGCTTAGATTAGGTGTAAGTAGCTTAAAATTGTTGTAATATTTGTAACATGTTTGTAACTTATTTTTTTATTTTTTGTAACTTAGCTTTTTTTTTTTTTTGTACTTTAGTTAGTTTATGTAATTGTATTTAATTGTAGTTATTTGTAGTTAATTTATTTAATTAATTTAATGATAGTGTAGTATTAGGTTTAATTGTAACTTAAGTTAGGATTTATTTTACAGGTAATTTTGTATTTCTTTTAGCTATGTAGTTATTAAATAGTTAATAACTATTTAATAACTATTCTAACTAGCTAAAATAAATACAAAGTTACCTGTAAAATAAATTTAAATCCTAAGATAGCTATAATATAATTATTAATTATATTGTAGCTATCTTAGGGTTTATTTTACAGGTAAGTATTTATTTTTAAATAGGAATAATTTATTAAAGTATAGTGTAGTGTTAGGTGTAATTGTAACTTAGGTTAGGATTTATTTCACAGGTACATTTCTCTTTATTTTAGCTAGGTAAGCTATTAAATAGTTAATAACTATTTAATAGTTATTGTACATGGTTAAAATAAATTGAAAGGTACCTGTAAAATAAAAATAAATCCTAAGATAGCTAGAATATAATTATTATTTATATTGTAGCTATATTAGGGTTTATTTTAAAGGTAAGTATTTAGTTTTAAATAGGATTCATTTAGTTAATAAGGGTTAATTTATTTAGATTTATTTAATTAATATTTAAGTTAGGGGGGCGTTAGGGTTAGGGTTAGACTTAGGTTTAGGGGTTAATAATTTTATGACAGTGGCGGCAGCATAGTGGGGGGCAGGATAGGGGTTAATAAATTTATTATAGGTGGCGACGGTGTATGGGGGGCAGGATAGGGGTTAATAGGTTTAATATAGGTTGCCGCGGGTTCATGGAGCAGCAGTTTAGGGGTTAAACTATTTATTTAGTTGCGGCGAGGTGCGGGATCAGCAAGATAGGGGTTAATAATTTTATTATAGAGGGCGACGGTATAGGGGGGGCAGGATAGGGGTTACTAGGTATACTGTAGGTGGCAGCGGTGTCCGGGAGCGGCGGTTTAGGGGTTAATACATTTATAAGAGTTGCGGCAGGGTCTAGGAGCAGCGGTTTAGGGGTTAATACATTTATAAGAGTTGCGGCAGGGTCTAGGAGCGGCGGTTTAGGGGTTAATACATTTATAAGAGTTACGGCAGGGTCTAGGAGCGGCGGTTTAGGGGTTAGTAACTTTATTGAGTTGCGGGAGGCTCCGGGGGCGCCGGTATAGGGATAGAACAGTGTAGTTTAGTGTGAGTGCTTAGTGACAGGCTAGCAATAAAGCTGGGAAAAAGCCGAAGGGCAGCGAGATCGGATGAGTGATAACTGTCACAGTCCGCTGCTCATCGCCCCGCAGCTTTTTGACAGCTTTATTTGATAACTTAGGCGTATTTTTTCAGGTCCGCGGCGGCGAAGGTAGGCGAGCTTAGGTGGGCGTATTGGGCCGGCGAAGCCAGAAAAGTAGACGGCTTGATAACTACCCCCCCATATCTCATCTTAGCTACATAATCCTTTTTTTATATATATATATATACAGGGAGTGCAGAATTATTAGGCAAGTTGTATTTTTGAGGATTAATTTTATTATTAAACAACAACCATGTTCTCAATGAACCCAAAAAACTCATTAATATCAAAGCTGAATAGTTTTGGAAGTAGTTTTTAGTTTGTTTTTAGTTATAGCTATTTTAGGGGGATATCTGTGTGTGCAGGTGACTATTACTGTGCATAATTATTAGGCAACTTAACAAAAAACAAATATATACCCATTTCAATTATTTATTTTTACCAGTGAAACCAATATAACATCTCAACATTCACAAATATACATTTCTGACATTCAAAAACAAAACAAAAACAAATCAGTGACCAATATAGCCACCTTTCTTTGCAAGGACACTCAAAAGCCTGTCATCCATGGATTCTGTCAGTGTTTTGATCTGTTCACCATCAACATTGCGTGCAGCAGCAACCACAGCCTCCCAGACACTGTTCAGAGAGGTGTACTGTTTTCCCTCCTTGTAAATCTCACATTTGATGATGGACCACAGGTTCTCAATGGGGTTCAGATCAGGTGAACAAGGAGGCCATGTCATTAGATTTTCTTCTTTTATACCCTTTCTTGCCAGCCACGCTGTGGAGTACTTGGACGCGTGTGATGGAGCATTGTCCTGCATGAAAATCATGTTTTTCTTGAAGGATGCAGACTTCTTCCTGTACCACTGCTTGAAGAAGGTGTCTTCCAGAAACTGGCAGTAGGACTGGGAGTTGAGCTTGACTCCATCCTCAACCCGAAAAGGCCCCAAAAGCTCATCTTTGATGATACCAGCCCACACCAGTACTCCACCTTCACCTTGCTGGCATCTGAGTCGGACTGGAGCTCTCTGCCCTTTACCAATCCAGCCACGGGCCCATCCATCTGGCCCATCAAGACTCACTCTCATTTCATCAGTCCATAAAACCTTAGAAAAATCAGTCTTGAGATATTTCTTGGCCCAGTCTTGACGTTTCAGCTTGTGTGTCTTGTTCAGTGGTGGTCGTCTTTCAGCCTTTCTTACCTTGGCCATGTCTCTGAGTATTGCACACCTTGTGCTTTTAGGCACTCCAGTGATGTTGCAGCTCTGAAATATGGCCAAACTGGTGGCAAGTGGCATCTTGGCAGCTGCACGCTTGACTTTTCTCAGTTCATGGGCAGTTATTTTGCGCCTTGGTTTTTCCACACGCTTCTTGTGACCCTGTTGACTATTTTGAATGAAACGATTGATTGTTCGATGATCACGCTTCAGAAGCTTTGCAATTTTAAGAGTGCTGCATCCCTCTGCAAGATATCTCACTATTTTTTACTTTTCTGAGCCTGTCAAGTCCTTCTTTTGACCCATTTTTCCAAAGGAAAGGAAGTTGCCTAATAATTATGCACACCTGATATAGGGTGTTGATGTCATTAGACCACACCCCTTCTCATTACAGAGATGCACATCACCTAATATGCTTAATTGGTAGTAGACTTTCGAGCCTATACAGCTTGGAGTAAGACAACATGCATAAAGAGGATGATGTGGTCAAAATACTCATTTGCCTAATAATTCTGCACTCCCTGTATATATATATATATATATATATATATATATATATATATGTATCAAAGGGTAAACAGCGCTTATAGATATTCTTTAAAACTGTATATATTGAAGTCTCAGGAGTACCTAGTCTATTACACAATATTTGTACCTTAATAGCTGCTCTATTAGATTTTCAGACTTCTGACTAGCGCATTTATCTGAGTAACGCTTGTTTCTACTCACTGACACTGAGCGGTAACATTCTACTTAATCCTATATATATATATATATATATATATATATATATATTCATATACATATCTCGCAATAAATAGATATATCTGTCAAAAATCATCACATATATAGGGGCCGATTTATCATAGTGCGGACATGATCCGCTGTAGCTTATGCTGTCGGCATTTATCATTGCAAAAACATTTCTCATATAATGCTTGTGCAATGTCATCCCCTGCACATTTGTGGCCAATTGTCCGCTAGCAGGGGGTGTCAATCAACCCGATCGTATCCGATCGGGCTGATTGCTGTCCACCATGCTTCTTCTTAACTTACATTTGCTGCTTATTAAATCTACCCCATAGAGAAAAATGTATTTAGAATGAAATAGAACATATTCTGTTGCGAAAACATTTTCGCAATATGAAATATTTGCATTTTCATGTACACTTTTCGAGGAGAATACATCATAGATTAGGGTTTTTGTGTTTTTTTTTTCAATTTGTCTTCTCCATTGACTTCTATGGGGAATACGTGAAGGTGCATGCAATTTTGCAGTTTGCATTACGCGGCTTAACATGCTCGCAAAATAAGTTACTTCTCAACTTGTAATAGCTGAGCAACCCCAAATACGAAAAAGCTATAACGCGCACTGAGTTTTTGCAACTGACTTGTAATCTTGCACTTAATGTACCAAAATGTGCGTAAACCTCAATCAATTGCATTGAAACCTCTTGCAACCTCTGTTTTTTCACTATCCAAGCCAATCCTAGAAGTTTCGTGGATTTTGGTTTCCTACAAGGCAAATGAGACACATTAAGCTTGTTTTTTTCGAGAGCTTAATGTGGCTTAACGTTTAAAAAAGAACTTGGATGTTAACCAATTTCCCGAAAACTTCACACAATACAAGACTCTATCTATACAAACATATCTGGAAAATTGCAGGATGTTTGGCAAATCATACCAAAAGTTTTATTCACATGTATCTATTTTTTTTACAATCCTAAAACATTTAATATGAACAGCTTAAAGGGACAGTCTAAGCCAAAATAAACTTCCATGATTCAGATAGAGCATGTAATTTTAAACAATTTTCCAATTTACTTTTATCACCAATTTTGCATTGTTCTCTTGGTATTCTTAGTTGAAAGCTTAACCTAGGAGGTTCATATGCTAATTTCTTAGACCTTGAAGCCCACCTCTTTCAGATTGCATTTTAACAGTTTTTCACCACTAGAGGGTGTTAGTTCAAATATTTCATATAGATAACACTGTGCTCGTGCACGTGAAGTAATCTGGGAGCAGGCACTGATTGGCTAGACTGCAAGTCTGTCAAAAGAACTGAAAAAAGGGGCAGTTTGCAGAGGCTTAGATACAAGATAATCACAGAGGTTAAAAGTATATTATTATAACTGTGTTGGTTATGCAAAACTGGGAAATGGGTAATAAAGGGATTATTTATCTTTTAAAACAATAAAAATTCTGGTGTAGGGGGCGGAGCCAACCATAGAGGGAACAAGACGTGCAGTTCATGGGCTCCTGATAACTAAAATGATTTAAGGCCATATTTCCTAGATCCATGCAGAGTCTCTGATCCACACTTATAAATTGGGAAAGTAGCTACTTCAAAAACCCAGCTGGCGAACTTTTGTATACCTACTACGGCAATTTCTGAGACCCTAATAGTTCAGACTGGCACGGGGCAATTGAGCCTGTAGGCCTAGAAGACGCAACCTGATTCAAGTGGGACTCTTTTTCATACGCCCAAACATGGAACATTTTTGCTTACAGATACAAGCACTATTTAATGACTTTCAGAGGAAGATGTTTCATAGCTTAGATGAACTTCTTCCTACACCAGGGATTCAAACCATAAGGGAAGTCTATATGACATCTGAAGTGACGGACGGCGCAGACCCGATGATATACTGCAAGAGCTCTCAGATGATGGCAAAAGCCTGTGTCCCGGAGCAGAAGCCTGACCACTGCATACAAGCTCCCTATGTGGGCGAGTTGTGCAACCTACAAGCACCTCATCTAGTAGTGCGAGACATGGAGGTATCTAGGAGATGGCGTATGAATGCCGCCCCGCCGTTTGTGCAGCCCGCCTTGTGCGAGAACCAAGTAAGACCCCCAATAGATCCCACTACAGAGATGGACTTGTATTTTCCGGAATTAGTGAGAGACGGGCTCTACACAGATGGCGATCCTTGTCGGTTTGTCGCCGCACCAACAGTGTTTGCCATACTGCAGTCTGGAATAGGTGTTGGGGTGCTTAATTTTACCTCACCTCCTGCAAAGGCTAATCGAGCATGGCTGTGTCTGCGATATGCCCAGTGTCCAGGCTGCTGCCTCTTTCCCGCAGTTGGCGTTGGTTAACAAAGCAAGGCTTCTTACAGCGAGCGAGTGCTGGGTTTCCCGCATGGTTCAGTCTCACTCCTTTGACGGATAGGCTACAAGATGCTCATAGACAGTTTCATTGATACTTTGCCACTGAGTTCTTATGTTGATACCAGGTTGACTTATCATAGCTTATCCTTGTGCTCCTTACATTTTTATCTACTATACCTTTAATATGATGAAAACGCTTAACTGTTAAGAGACATTGCTTGATTATGATAGAACTCTATACATATGTTTTACAGCTGACAATAGTACTTGTTATTTCTAATACATACATTCTTAATTGTATTACATTGAATGAAAGGTTTAGTATACAGGTTTCACAAAATACTTTGCTATCACAGGCCTTCCGTAGGTATACCTAACTGTCTTCATACTAATTTTTTTGACTAAATTTGTTAATATTTTATAGAGTAAGATATTGAGCTCTGTTTTAATATATGCCAATTAGTTTGTCTTGTAAGGTGACAGCAATGTTTGTACGCCTTATCATAATGTATTTACTAGCTCCTTACTGTCTACACCTACTGGGAAATAGCATCCAAATATCTCATTGCATATTCCTCCATGTTTGTGGGCTTTCATATTGCTTGAATATGCATGGAGCTGAGGTGAAATCTGTGAGCATGACATCTCGCTGCCGGCGGCCGGAGCAGCGTGATGCCTATATTTAACATATTTATAGCTCCATAACATAGTTCCAGATACAGTCTTACACCACAATGCATATCAATGTACATAGGCAGTGCCCTAACTTGTTGCTATATGCTCAACCTTCAGATTTTCCCCGGGTATCCTACCTACAATTGCTGTAAAAAAATAGCAATTTCATGTGAATTCTGTATTGCTTATGTAGGAAGGTAGCTCAGGAGTGCTGTAACTATAATACTGACTAATATCTATCCTATGTAGAGGGGGTTTATTTGTCCATGAGTAATGTTCTAATTGTTCATTCTGTGCTAAAGTTATAGATTTGAACTCGATTATCTATTTGCAATTGTTGTGTAACCCTGACATACTCCTATGCTGTCAATATTACTTATATTTGCATATATATACAGGAGAGCTGTACCCGTACTGCTAACCAATACCTACCCTATGCTATGATCTCAGTCTCTTCAGGATGCCCTTTTTTTCTAGCGCAGACTGGACCTGCACCTATACTTAGCTTCTTATTCTTTATGTTCAGCACACCACCTCCCCCCCCCCCCCCATAGTGGAATATACCTCCTAATTTAGGAGGGTTAACTTTGCGGCTTCTCTTGCCCATGCCGCACCCTTATTCTTATTCATCCCACGCATTAGAATGATTTTATCTTTTTTCACAAACCAAATATATATACTTCCCTAAGCATCTCTTATATAACTAATTAAGCCTAAACGGTCTTAAATGTCCATTAAGGGAATTCTATTTCTATGTGTAAAAATAGCTTCGCAGAAAAATAACCTATAAAATCCGAGGTCACAATTGTGAGATCCAAGAGCGGTCTCTCTTTTTCCTTTTACCTTCCCTCACTTTCAGTTATTTCCCTTATGCTTGGTCCATGATGGATCTCTAGCATGGATTAGAGAAGGTTCACCTTGACATAGGCACTACATAATAACTTTGTTGTTCTGTTTATGGTCTATTATGTAACACTTTCAGAAAACCTACTGTATGCCATTTTTGTTACATACCTATGCTGTTTGTATGCCTATTTTGCGTACCTCAATAAAAATTGTTAAAATAAAAAAAATTCTGGTGTAGACTGTCCCTTTAATGTAAAAAAAGAGCTTAATGTACCATAATGTGACTAAACAACACCAGACTTGCAAATTAATTACATTACACTTTTTTGAGTATCCAGTGGCTTAATATGGAAAAATAAATTCAAATATGAATCTATTGCCTCCAACCTTCCACAGCAGAGGAGTCCAGCTAGACCAAACCAACCTAGAAAATGTATTGGCTTTTGAAGAAATATTAGCCTACCTAGTTTTTACCTTAAAGGGACACCAAACCCCAAAAATTTCTTTCATGATTCAGATAGAGAATACAATTTTAACCAATATTCCATTTTACTTCTATTGTCTATTTTGCTTCATTCTTTAGATATCCTTTGTTAAAGAAATAGTAATGCACATGGGGGAGCCAATCAGACGAGGAATCTCTGTTCAGCAACCAATCAGCAGTTACTCAGCATATCTAGATATGCTTTTCGGCATAGTATATCAAGAGAATGAAGCAAATTTGACAATAGAAGTAAATTAAAAAGTTGTTTAAAATGGCATGCTCTATCTAAATCATGAATGAAAAAAATTGTGTTTAATATCCCTTTAAGTCATTTATATTAAATGTTCTGTGAAAAGTTTCAAACTGATTGATGTTTAGGCACATTATTGTACATAATTTTTGGACAGATATATCTATTTATTGTGAGAAATGTATATATATATATATATATATATATATATATATATATATATATATATATATATGTCTAGGCATCTTGTGATCTAAATGAGAAAATCTCTTTGAAAATCCCTCTGAGATATTGTTTAATGTGCATAAGATTGTAATGTGAAATCTTCTAATTATCTCTATAGGTAAACATATCTCTATACATATAAATCTATGTTTCTCTATGTATGTGTATGTATGTCAATGTAAAATCCCTAACTCTGCTTTTTTTTTCTAACACGCAAGATCTTGTATCTTTGAGCCCTTATAACTTTTGTATGCAATATTTTTTTTTTAATATTTTTTATTAGACAGTGTTAATATGAGTGTAACTGTACTTTGTAATGTATTTTGGAAGTGTTTTGTAAAATGTCTATGTTGCACAAACAATTAACTAAACATATTAGTATCATATGCATCTTACTATTGGAAAGTTGTGAATGCAAGATAAGTGTTTAACCCCTTAGTGTATTGTGTGTCCAATTCCACCATCCAAAATGTTTCTTTTCGTAAGAGCAAATTTTTATGACCCCCCCTCTTTTGAAAGATTTGTATACATTTTGGAAAAATCTGAGGTTAAAAGATCATTTGGAGAAAAAAACGAAATAATAGAAAAACCAAGTTTCAAAGTTAAAAGTAAATTTGACCCTCCAGCAAGGAGCACGGGTATTAATACCTTTTTGAAGTTAGTAGAAAGAGACTTGCTAATATTGTTTAAAATGCCTAATATAGAAATTATGAACTTTAACCGGAATGCAAGCATTTAAAGGACTCAGAAACAACAAGGACATTATCCTTAAATTTACTGACAAGGGTGGGAGTATTGTGTAATGGGGTACAAACAATATAAAAAAGAGGTAGAAAGACAACTATCAGATACTATCTATTACAAATAATTGGATTGAAATCCAGTTAGGGAGTATAAAAAAGAATGAGATAAAATCCTTAAAATGGGGTTTAATAATGACTGGATAAGTAAGACAGAACAAAAATGTATGACAACAGAATACCCTAAAACTCCAGTTTTTTACATCTTGCCCAAGGTGCATAAGATATTAACCCCCTCTCCCCCTTGGCAGGCCCATCATTTCATCAATGGAGTCGATAGATCAACCAGTTGCTAGATATGTAGATAGCCTATTTCAGAATTGTGTTCAGAAGATACCATATTTTATTAAAATTCCTTTTGAATTTGTAAGACAATTAGAGGAGGTAAGAAACTGTGATGCAGATGCTTTTTTTGTTACAAGTGATGTTCCAAACTTGTACACCTGCATTCCTCATGAAGAGGGTCTAAATGCAGTTATGCATTTGTTGGTGAATGATAAAGAATATGTAGGACCACTAATAAAATATGTAATACTTTTATTACATTTTGTACTCCACAAAAATTTCTTCAAATTTGAAAAGAAAATATTTTTGCAACTCCTTGGCACAGCTATGGGGTCAAATGTGACCCCTAGCTATGCCAATGCCAGTGTGGCCCCTAGCTATGCCTATATTCAAGCTATATTCAAGCACACACCCTCTTTAAAATGTATGGCAATTTTTACCGCAACTTCATTAATATGTTTATTTTCTATGGACAGGAAGTGAGGAAAGCGTAAAACAGCTTTTTTTTTTGTGTTTTTAATAACTTACAGGGACCCAATAACTTAGTGACTAAATGGTGTAAAAATGAAAAATAATGTTTCCTAGATGTGGAACTCAATAAGAGTAATGGATGTATAGAATACAGGTTATATCGAAAACTTACTGATAGGAATACGTTAGTGCAATATGAAAGTTTGCACTCAAAACATCTATAAAATTAAATGGCAAAAGCACAAATGTTAAGACCACAAAGATTAACATCAGTGATAACAGAAAAAGATAGAACGTTAATAGAAATGGGACAATGGACAGAGAGAAATACAAGAAATACAAACTAGAACACCAACAAGTGCGAACAATATGATGTTTTTTGTTACAAACTACTCCACAGACACAAGGAAGTTAAGGAAAGCAATCATAGATAATTAGAAAGTATTACAGGTAGAAGAAAAGTAACAGTCTTTCACACAAGAACCCCCAATATTTTCCTATATAAAAGGGAGGATTTTAAAAGATGATTTGGTACATTTTTGATAAATAAAGTACGTTTTGACCAAGAAACCAGGGGTGTATATATGCTATGGATGTGTTACCTGTAACAATTTAATTTTGGGGGACACATTTACCCATAGTGGTAGTGGTAAAAAATATAAAATTAAACATGTCCTTAATTGTAAAAAGAAGGTATGTGGTATACTTAATTTAATGCCAGAATGTGTCTTTAAGGAAAGGATGGGCATAGATCCTCAATTAGATAGGCTAGAGATTCTGGCAAATCAGATGAACCTGAAGCCTTACATTTTTTACAATTTAAACACCCATTATCCACATAAGGATTCTGCCCAATAGATCACATTCACCTTTTAAAAAAAGGGGGTGATCATAAAAAAATTGCTCTTACAAAAAGAAACATTTTAGATGGTGGAATTGGATACTTAATACCCTAAAGAAGTGATCTCAAAGTACAGGCCCTAGGGCCATATGCATCCCTCAAGATGGTTTCATGTGGCCCCCCTTTGTTTAATAGGTAAACCATTAATTTGGGCTGTCAATTTTTTTCAGGGTTCTAAGAGGTGTAACTAGTTGATGTTCTAAATAGGCACTCACAAGATAAATATAAAGACAAGTGTACAGTGTAGACTCCCATTGTGCACTGCTTGCCACTTTTTACACTGTTATATAGTTCCAGAACGATCACTTCACTTGACACTAACAATATATAGACCACTGTGTATGTCTGCTGTGGGGTACAAATCCCACAATGCACTACCACTTGGATAAATGTCACTTTCAGTTCCTAGTATATCCAATTCCGGAGCACTTACTCAGTTCAAGTGGCCACCATGGGTGAAGAACACTTTGCCAGTGGCCCCTAGATACAATGAGCTTGATACCCCCGCCCTAAGGGGTTAAACACTTATCTTGCATTCACAAGTTTCCTATAGTATGATGTATATGATACTAATATGTTTAGTTAATTGTTGGAGAACAACTAACCTTGTTGCATCTTATTTCTCTGGTTAAATTTAATAGCAAGATCAACCAATATGAAAGTAAAGAATGCATTTATGAAAGTGGCCAGCAGATGGCAGTGGTGTAATATACATGCTAATGATCATGGTTGGGATGCATTAACGTTAACAGCTGTTTGTAATCTGAAGGATATTTAAATGCTGTATTTTCATCATCATATCACCTTGACCATGACCTCAGCCTGCGGGGGCCAAAACGTTGGATTGTACTATGTATGACATATACAATAATATATTTGAAGTAATTTATGGAACACTGAGTTTTCGTTGGAATATGATCATTATTTAACTTGGTGTTAAAGATTTGAAGAGTGAATACCAGATTTTGGGAATATTAGTGTATATATATATAACACACAGAGAAAGTCCAGTACTCGCTTACAAGCTCTCAGCTAAAATTAAAAGCAAAACTGGAAGATGTAGTTACCGTATCTGGCCAAATGGGACAAGCCCAGGTACCAAATCAAGATCTTTTCCAAAACCTGGGTCCCTAATACAGCCATACAAATTGAAGTGGAGAATGCAAGGCAATAAGGGGGTTATGATGATTCCCTCTTGTTATAGAGTGATGGAGACAAAAAAGAAGTTTTCCTCAGCCAGTTAAATTTACTTTAATAACAGTTCATTTGGCACAGTAAGCGTATGTCACAGTGAGTGGTAAAATCTGCTGAACGATGAACTATCTAGATGCAGTAAGTCTGGTACCAGGCCAGATCCTTCTCCTTCTGTGGTTGAAATATGTTTGCCACGTGGGGATAATAATAAAAGAAAAATTATGTGTTCATAAGTATGGGCTGTAAAAAGTCTCAGCGAGCCTCTCTAGTATAGAGGTTTAGGGTGGCTATGTGGGGACGCGCTCTCAGGGTGGTGGTAGTATCAGGTGCTAGTGAAGCTTTCACGTTCTATGTGGCAGGCTGCTTCTAGTACTAAGCGACCTGGACTGAGGTTATACTTAGGGGCGCTGCAAAGTGAGTTGGTATTTTAGGTCCAGGACCCCACTACTGAACTTAATTCCGGCTTATAACCCTTAAAGTGTGAGCTAGAGTCCCTGTGATGCGTACAGGAGTAAGTCAGGCCTGGCGCAGTTTCATGTGAGGCTGACGTGGGGGAGGGTAAGATGGCGGCTTTTTTGCGCCTCACTTCTTTATGTCTCTAGAATCAGGATGTACTTACCCACTCAGCCTCACACCTTTTCCCCTCCGAGGGGCAACTTCCTTGTTCTTATTCCGCTCTGGTAAGAAGCTGCGAGCTGTTATGGGATTACTGACAGGTCCCGTGGGGTGTCAGTTGCTGGGCTGGGTAGCGTCCGTGACCTGCGCCGGGGGAATGCGGCCTCTGCAGTTGTAGCAGCTCCAGAGCGGAGCCCTTACTCTCCTGAGCTGGGTGTCCCTTGTGGGTAACAGTCGGTGCTTATGATAGTTGCATGCAGGCTATGTGCGGTCTTCTCAGGCTGTCAGGTGTACAGTCTCACGTTGGTTCCTTTTAAAAGTACCCAAAAATATGAGGTTATGTCCGATACACAGACCCACAGCTTAGGTAGTACGTTTGAGGTGCAAATAGGGTTAGTCTAGATCCTCTTAGTTATAAAAAATAAACTTATAGCAACTTTTCTATCAGGAGCTCTTCTCTGCTGCAACCACTCTGCTAGGCAGTTAGCTCCGCCCCACACAGATGAAAACTCTTAATCAAACAAACTGGGAACAAGTCAGGGTTCACAGACTTATGTAATAACCCTAGACATATACAAAACATGGAAGGGGACTGCACTCTCAGACTGGACTGGGTACACATCCCATGACCCTGCAACATGCTCAGTCCTGGGTGCTACAGCACTCTCAGGATCTGTACTGTCTCCAGAGTCACAGACAGTTAACCCCAGACAAGCCTGGGTGCAAGGCCCATAGGGAAAATTACAAAATAAATGAATGCAACACACAAAGAAAGTCCAGCACTCACTTACAAGCTCTCAGCTAAGATTAAAAGCAAAACTGGAAGAGTTAGTTACTGCATCTGGCCAAATGGGACAAGCCCAGGTACAACGTTAAGGTCTCTTCCAAAACCTGAGTTCCAAATACAGCCATACAAATGCAAGCTCTCAATCAAACAAACTGGGAACAAGCCAGGGTTCACACACTTATATAATCACCCTAGACATATACAAAACATGGAAGGGGACTGCACTCTCAGACTGGACTGGGTACACATCCCATGATCCTGCAACATGCTCAGCTTAGGGTGCTATAGCACTCTCAGGAAGCTGTGCTGTCTCCAGAGTTACAGGCAGTTAACCCCAGACAAGCCTGGGTGCAAGACCCATCGGGAAAATTACAAAATAAAAGAATACAACACACAGAGAAAGTCCAGCACTCACTTACAAGCTCTCAGCTAAGATTAAAAGCAAAACTGGAAGAGTTAGCTACCTCATCTGGCCAAATGGGACAAGCCCGGGTACCACATCAAGGTCTTTTCCAAAACCTGGGTAACTAATACAGCCATACAAATGCAAGCTCTATTTTTTTAAATTAAAATTTTTATTGAGACAATTCAACAAGGAAATAAACAACAGAAAAATAAGTGCAAGTCATTGTATCCATACATTTTTAAGTCATTGCGAACACATAAGACTGTTAGCGTTTGGCATATTCGTGGATGGGCTTATGCATTCATTGACTATGGTAACGTGATGCTACTTGCCTATAAGTACCATGTCTCTATTTTACAATATTAGAAGCAATAGTAAATGAAATATATACAATGCAAGATACAGCTCTCAGATGTTTTAGTTTTAACAGGTTTATAAAGAAGTATACAAGTGTACATAAATATAAGCAAAAACATTGAGTTAAATATAGAAATCAATACATAAATCAATACATAATTGGACCTTCATGACTTTGTATGGACATGTATATTTGTAAATGTCCAGAGGCAAGGCAGAAAAGGAAGGGGGAGGGTAGGCGGTGATGGGATTTTCTGGTGACTAGGATCCTACAATATTGTAGTTTAATATTGTCTAATCTGGGAAAAGAGTGAGCCATGGATGCCAAATCTGAAAGTATTGATCAACCTTATCTAGTACTCTAAAGGAGTATTGCTCCATCTGCCTAATACGTCTGATTATGGATAACACTTGTGTGAATGACAGTGAGGTTTTATTTCCCCATGCTCTGGCTATAGTAAGCTTGGTAGCCATAAAAATGTAGATCATGAGTGCTTCTGTGCAGTTATTCAAAGTAGGTATTAGCATGTGTAAGAGGGCAATCTCTGGTAAGTAGGGGGAAATAATGTGAAGGTCGCCTAAGGTGTCATATATTTTCCTCCTGAGAGGTTGGATTTTTGTGCAGGACCACCATATATGAATATGTGTGCCTGGCTGTCCACACAATCTCCAACAGAGAGGGGATTGGGAATTATAGGCTTTATGTAAGTGAACAGGAACAAGGTGCCATCTGACAGTAATTTTATAATATAACTCCCATAGGGTAGTGCAATGAAGTAGTTTTCTAGTTATCTGAATCCTACTATTCCATACACTAAAGTCGACTATGAATCCTATCTCCTTCTCAAAAGCAATATGTTGTGAGATCTTACGGAATGGTTTAGAATTAGTCAGAAGGTTGTAGTGTAGGGACAAAGAGTGTTTAATGGTGTGTGCTTTATTCCATGAAAGCTCCCATAGCGAGGGAGTCCGGAGAGCTTTCTTTGGGTAGCCCCAAGATCGCAGCCAAGAGCTTACACGGAAGGTCTCAAACTGGAGTCTCTTGGGTATATTGAATTTGGTGCATAGCTGGGAGTGAGGGATCCAGACCTCTGATTCGTAGAAGTCAGTGATGGTCTTGATGCGTAAGTTCTGCCATGGATCAATGTGCGCTTCTGGCAGCGAGAACAGAACTGCTGCTATGGTTAGAGCGGGTGAGGGGTGTGGAGAGATGTTAGGTTTGTGTCGGATAAAGTCCCAAAACTTCAGTGCATCGTGTAGTATAGGATATAAGTGTCCTAGCTTATGTCTATGGTGAGTGGGTATCCATAGAAGATCTGATAGTGTTAAGTTGGGGGGTAGCATCGAAGATTCAGCACAATACCAACCTAATGAGTATAACTTGTCATTATTCCATTCTAGTAAGTGAGAGAGTCTGGCAGCATGAAAATATGTAAGTAGATTTGGGAGGGCTAGCCCTCCTTGCGTGTAAGGTCTCTCTAGAGTGTATCTCGCTGTCCTTGGGCGCTTATCTCTCCATATGTAAGTAGTGATCATGCCTTGAAGTTTGTTTACAATGGGTCTTGGGATATTGTATGGAATACATCTATATAAATAGGTAATCTTAGGGAGGAATGGCATCTTAATTGCCGTCATTCTTCCAGTCCAGGAGATTTCTCTGTATTACCAAGTATTCAGGAGTTTATGGAATTCTGTGAGCCTGTCTGCAAAGTTTGTTGATATGGTGGTCGTGGGGTCTGGGGCTAGACAAACTCCTAGAACTTTAATGAAATCAGATTTCCAATGGAATCTGTAGGAGCATTGTAGATCCTTTAGCTTCTGGGTAGATATGTTGATGTATAGGGCCTCCGTTTTGTCTACGTTTAGTTTGTAGTAACTCATAGAGCTAAATGTATCGATAATACTAAATACCGTAGAATAGAAAAAGAAGAAGCGGTCCCGACGTCCAATAAGTTAAAACAACAGCTTTATTTAGTCCATTTAAAATATTAACATGGGTCACACAGTAAAAAATAGGTTTTACGCGTTTCGGCTCAGTGCCGTACTCATAAACCTAATTAGACATAGGTGAGTGTCTGTTTAAAAGGGTTACAAACATCATGGCTATTGGTTGGTGTGTAACACACCCCTATTAACCATGTAAATACAGAATCTGCAAAAGTAATAGAACACTTAGTAAAGCATTACTCTGATCAAGAACCTGTATGGAACTATAACAATATATACCTGATATTAAGCCACACATAATTCTAAACAAAAGATTTACTTGGTGCAGGTGTATAAATAATACAAATATATTAATATATTTTGACAAACTGTTTAAATGACAGCTGTAACTATATTGTACAAACAAATGCACTTAAAATCTAATGTATCCTATATTTAATGTGCCTTGTTCAGGAAAATACTATTTTTGCACCATGTGCATTTACTTTATCATGTGTATTGTGTATAGTGTTTAACTACATAAAGAAATTTATTTCCCAACTTAATTTTTAATCCTTACTTTTCACTCTTATTTTTCGATCATTTGATTTCTATATGGTGCCCATAATAAATGGATCATTAGTACCAAAATAACATCAAAAATTTCAAAAATTTCCTGATCATCATCTATTGAGTAGTGAAAAATAAAAATAAAAAAAAAAATAAAAAAATAAAAAAGCATACAAAACGTGTATTTTGATCACGATGTGATAGCTTTGTATTATACATTTGGGAAAAGGATGAATGAGTGAACAAAACACCTCCTTAGCATATGTTGTTAAATGAATGTGTATTAGGTGCACTGGACCATGAAACCATTTATTTCCAATGGTTGATTATATCGAACTCAGAATTGAATCCATTAGGAACCTGAGTTTTTAGTTTCATGATCCAGTACACCTCCTGTTTCGCCAGGATCTCGTCCTTATTGCCACCCCTGGGAGGCAATTTGATGGTCTCAATGCCTCGCCATCTGAATGCTCCAGTATCTTTGCCGTGCACCTCAATGAAATGCCGTGATAATGCAGAACATGGTTTTTCATATTTAATATATCCTAAATGTTCTCTAATACGGGTACAGACCTCCCTACTGGTCATTCCAACATATTGTTTGGAGTGTACCTGGCATTCAATGAGGTACACGACATAGGTGCTGGAGCATTTTATGCACCCTCTGGATGCAAATTTTTGAGTAGTAGTGCAAGAGTAAAATTCTTTACCTTCAGTGATGAAATCACATGCTTTACATCTGTGATCTCCACACTTATAAGTGCCATTAACTTGCATCCAAGAGCCCCTGTTCTTTTGTTTGCAAGGCAGAAGGCTTGGGGACAACATGTTACCCAAAGTTAAGTTTTTGGAATAAACACACTTAAATCCCTTCTCAACAGTGGACTTTAAATGTACATCACCTAGAAGTATCGGAAAATACCTCCGGATGATGTCACATACTTTAGAATAATCTGAAGAATTACGCATTACAGAGTATTTGCTTGAACATAACTACTTCTGCTTTGAGGGGGTGTTTTACCTCCAGAGGCAAGGAACAGCCATGGGGGCCAAATTTGCCCCCTCCTATGCGAATTTGTTCATGGGCTGGCTTGAACGGTTCTTTGTTTATGGAGATGGTAACCCCCACAGAGCAGAAGTAGTTTTTTATCGTCGCTTCATCGACGACCTTATATTCATCTGGTCGTCTACTGAGGGACAAGCTATCCTCTTTTTTCAGTACCTGAATGAAGCTAGGCATGGCCTTTCATTTACTTATGAATGGCACAGCCAGAGTGTTAACTTTTTAGATGTCACTTTAACAGGAGATTGCCAAACAAACAAGATTGTTTCAAAACTCTATAGGAAACCTATCTCAGGGAATACAATCCTTCACCATAAGAGTGGGCATCCTTCCCATGTATTTAAGGGAATAGTAAAGGGACAATTCCTGAGAGCCAGGAGGGTTTGTAGCAATGATTGTGATTTTTTGAAAGAATCAAAATTACTCAAGCAAAGATTAAAGGACAGGGGATATCCACCGAAGCTTTTAAACAACATAGCTAAACAAACTGCAATGGAGGGAAAGAATACCTCTGTGGTGCCCAGCCGTGGCAATAGAGACAAAAGACCACTCACCTTCATTACACAATATTCTTCAGATTATTCTAAAGTATGTGACATCATCCGGAGGTATTTTCCGATACTTCTAGGTGATGTACATTTAAAGTCCACTGTTGAGAAGGGATTTAAGTGTGTTTATTCCAAAAACTTAACTTTGGGTAACATGTTGTCCCCAAGCCTTCTGCCTTGCAAACAAAAGAACAGGGGCTCTTGGATGCAAGTTAATGGCACTTATAAGTGTGGAGATCACAGATGTAAAGCATGTGATTTCATCACTGAAGGTAAAGAATTTTACTCTTGCACTACTACTCAAAAATTTGCATCCAGAGGGTGCATAAAGAGCTCCAGCACCTATGTCGTGTACCTCATTGAATGCCAGGTACACTCCAAACAATATGTTGGAATGACCAGTAGGGAGGTCCGTACCCGTATTAGAGAACATTTAGGATATATTAAATATGAAAAACCATGTTCTGCATTATCACGGCATTTCATTGAGGTGCACGGCAAAGATACTGGAGCATTCAGATGGCGAGGCATTGAGACCATCAAATTGCCTCCCAGGGGTGGCAATAAGGACGAGATCCTGGCGAAACAGGAGGTGTACTGGATCATGAAACTAAATACTCAGGTTCCTAATGGATTCAATTCTGAGTTCGATATAATCAACCATTGGAAATAAATGGTTTCATGGTCCAGTGCACCTAATACACATTCATTTAACAACATATGCTAAGGAGGTGTTTTGTTCACTCATTCATCCTTTTCCCAAATGTATAATACAAAGCTATCACATCGTGATCAAAATACACGTTTTGTATGCTTTTTGATTTTTTATTTTTATTTTTCACTACTCAATAGATGATGATCAGGAAATTTTTGAAATTTTTGATGTTATTTTGGTACTAATGATCCATTTATTATGGGCACCATATAGAAATCAAATGATCGAAAAATAAGAGTGAAAAGTAAGGATTAAAAATTAAGTTGGGAAATAAATTTCTTTATGTAGTTAAACACTATACACAATACACATGATAAAGTAAATGCACATGGTGCAAAAATAGTATTTTCCTGAACAAGGCACATTAAATATAGGATACATTAGATTTTAAGTGCATTTGTTTGTACAATATAGTTACAGCTGTCATTTAAACAGTTTGTCAAAATATATTAATATATTTGTATTATTTATACACCTGCACCAAGTAAATCTTTTGTTTAGAATTATGTGTGGCTTAATATCAGGTATATATTGTTATAGTTCCATACAGGTTCTTGATCAGAGTAATGCTTTACTAAGTGTTCTATTACTTTTGCAGATTCTGTATTTACATGGTTAATAGGGGTGTGTTACACACCAACCAATAGCCATGATGTTTGTAACCCTTTTAAACAGACACTCACCTATGTCTAATTAGGTTTATGAGTACGGCACTGAGCCGAAACGCGTAAAACCTATTTTTTACTGTGTGACCCATGTTAATATTTTAAATGGACTAAATAAAGCTGTTGTTTTAACTTATTGGACGTCGGGACCGCTTCTTCTTTTTCTATTCTACATGTCTTGATAGGATTACAAGGAATCCTGTATATGGTACCCCTCGTCTGCAAGTATTTACAGGCAACCCCAGGCAGACCTATTGATTTATCCGATACAGAGCTCCAGCTAAGCAGACAAGCAGCAGGTACGAGCATTGCACATGATTGGTCAATTGTTCATCACGTGACCCCGCATCTGGATCACCATTGGCAGATTGGATCTAACTGCCGAAAATCTCAGAGGAATACTGGAAACGGCTTGGAAGGAAGTTACCTGACCGAAGTTACTGCAGGAGCAGCACGTTGTCAGAGGCGGCCGTAAGTTTACATTCCTGTTGAGTTTCTTTGCACGAGTAGTTGGAGCAAGTTACAGCTTCATTTCCGCGAAGTGTGGATACTCGTGAAATTCTATTGAGGATCCAAGCGGGTGAGTCGGCATATTCACGTATGCTTTTCATATAGGACTTATGACTAAAGTTTGATACGGACACTAATCCATTTCTAAGTGCATTGATATTGCTCAAACATATACAAGTGCTAATGCTTATGCTTATGCTTATGATAACGAATTATTGAGAGCTGAGGACTGCCTTCTATCATACTTTATACGGCTTCTCACGGGTTAACCACTGACACAACTTTTCTTAATACTAAATACCGCTTCTAGTGATTTCGCTGGGGAAGTCAGAAATAAGGTTACATCATCCGCATATAGCGAAATCTTATGTGTGTGGTTTCCAAACGTCAACCCCTTAACCTTAGAGTTTATTCGTATTGCCTGTGCTATGGGTTCTATGGCTATAGCAAAGAGGAGGGGGGAAAGGGGGCAGCCCTGTCTCATTCCATTGGAGATAGTAAAAGTATCTGATTGGAAGCCCGTACCTCTGATTCGTGCCGTAGGGTGAGAGTATAATGCTTGTATAGCTTTAACAAAGGGAGCAGGGAAGTTAAATATCGCCATTGTTTCCCAGAGATAAGGCTTTCTCTGCATCCAGAGATAAGGCCAAAAATTAGTCCTCACCTCTGGATGCTATACTAAGGACATCTAGTATGTGTTTAGTGGCATCTGGGCCTTCTCTATTTGGAATAAATCCTACTTGATTGGAGTGTATGAGTGGATTAATTATTTTTGATAATCTGTTAGCTAAAAATTTGGCATATAATTTTATATCAATATTGAGGAGGGAGATGGGCCTGTAGCTGCTACATAGTTTTGGGTCTTTTCCTGGTTTAGGAATCGTGACTACTGCTGCCTCAAGGAATTCTGTATTAAAAGAGCCCTTTTGCATAATCTCCTGAAAAACTCTACAGAGTATGGGGGCTAAAATGACTTGGTATGTTTTGTAAAATCGGGCAGTATATCCATCTGGGCCAGGGGATTTCCCTAACTTAAGTGAGCTAATTACACTGATTACTTCTCTGGTTGTTATTGGAGCTATTAGAGCAGGGATAAGTGTTGTGTCTAGCATAGGTAGATGCAGGTCTTTAAGGTATTTAGAGATGTCCGCGGGGGAAGGGGACCGGGCTTCCAGGTCTGTTTCAATATTGTATAGTGCTTGATAAAAGTCCCTAAAAGCTTGGCCTATATCCCTCGGGCACAGACTGGCTGTCCTTCTTTATTTCTAATGGTAAGTATCCTCGACTGTGCAGTGCGATGTCGTAATTTCTTAGCTAACAGGGATGAGGCTTTATTACCGTAGTGGTAGTAAAGTTTTTTAAACTTCCCTAGTGCCTCATGTGTCTTTCGCAGTTCTGCGTCTTGTATTTGTTTAGTTACCTCACGGAGTTGATCGTTTACCGTAATGGAGTAAGTCTTATTAAGTTGTTGTCTCAATAGTCTGGCTTGGGCGATTAGCGAGGAGAGGGCCATGCCTCTATTCTTACGCGAGTCAGTTTCTATATCTATCAGATGTCCCTTGAGCACTGCTTTGAGTGTAGCCCATAAAATCTCAGTAGTGGCCTGATGGTTATCATTTGTTTCTAAAAAACTGGTGATTGTCTCCTGTGTGCTCATCTTGGTGTGTGGGTCTGTCAGTATGTAGTCTCTCAGTCGCCATTGAGGACTTGGAGGATGCGATGAGTGGTCTATGCAAGACATATGTAAGGCATCATGGTCTGACCAAGAAATTTGGTCAATCTTAACATATGATATTTCATCTAACAATTTAGCGGGAACAAAAAAGTAATCTATTCTGGTATGAGATTTGTGTGGGGAGGAATAGAAGGTGAAATCTCTTCCCTGAGGATGGAAAGATCTCCACACATCATAGATATCATATTGGCAGATTAACGATCTAAATGCTATGGATAGAGAGTGCATAGATCTTTCTAATGTGGAGATCTTGGGGCCTAATCTGTCAATGTTAGGATCCCACATGAGGTTGAAATCACCTCCTAAAATCAGGGTGCCCTGTTTTATTTCTGTTAACATGTGCAAAACTTTATTGAGAAAGCGGATTTGATGAACATTTGGAGCATATAGATTTGCTATAGTGACTAACTGAGCATTTAGTCTACAGACGGTTATGATATACCTGGCTTGTGGGTCTATTTCTGTGTGTATGAGTTCTACCTTTAAGTCTTTGCTGAAGAAAATAGCTACTCCTCTACATTTTGAGGTGTATGGCGCTTCTAGTACTACTGGATATCTCTTAGTTGTGCGAAGGATATGTGGAGCAATAGTCCAATGAGTTTCCTGAAGTAGGGCTATACTAACTTTATTCTTCTGGAGATAATTAAACAGTAAACTATGCTTAGTTGGTGAATTTAGACCTTGTGTGTTGAGGGATAGGATATGGAGGTGCTCCATGTTTTATATTATCTAGATGTGAACTAAATAATGTACAGTGAGTGGAGGAAAGGTAGGGGGGGTCTTGCCTCTGGGTTAGAATAGTTATGGGGTCTAGATGTTTTTCTTTGTGAGGTCCAATAATCTGTAACTTTGGTGGAGCTGTAAATATTTGGAGTAAAAGAAAGGGGTAAAAGAGTACAGCGGACAAGAGCCACTTAAGTTTGAAAGATGGGTAAAGGACCCGTATTGTGGGGGGGGGGGGGGGCGGAGTCGCTAGTGGGCGCTGGTGTGTTGGAGTGGGTCTGAGCAGGATTCTGAGTGTAAAGGCTAAGAGAGAATGTTGGGGTGACAGGGTACGAGAGCCCTCCAGGCCAGTATATTGTATCAAGGAGCTCAAGGAGTCTGGGTGAAAGGAAGGAGGTGATCGTATATGTTATATTTGCTGAGTTATTCGTGCCAATGAATGAGGCATTACAGTAACCTTATTGTACATTAAGGAAAGAAAGTCAAAGCATATATCAAACAATATGTATAACATCAAGGTAAATAATAAACAGTAATGGTGTACATAAGGATAGCAAACATACTATAAACCATATCTGCTGATAAGGTGATATAAAGTTTCTAAAGCAACATTTAACATTTACAACGTGAGTATAAATTTGAGGGTGAGTCAAGTTTAATAAAGCTAAGCTATTGTGTACATTACCCAATACGCACTTTCATTTTAAGAGTCACTTTTATACTATTTAGCAAGTATAAACAAACTTTTATAACATATATAATTTCACCTGCTCGCATTCAGAGGGAGGGCAGGGTCTGAGTCTTCTCTCCATAGTATGGACGTTCTGCCTTGCATAGTCTGCCAAGGCTATCAACGTTCTTCAAACATAAAGATGATGTACTTTTTCATACCACAGACCTTTACCTTGCATTGGAGGCCTAAAACGTCTGCTCTGAGTAGGAATTGGGTCCGAAGAGGGCCTGTCCTGTTCCTGTATATACGAGCTAAGCAGGAGTAAGATGTGTACCCGTTTGTAAGCTCATATAACATGTAGGCAGGTAGGTTTTACATTGTCAGGTATCAAGTGACATGAACAATTACTTGAGCTCAGGTGGGGGTAAGATATGTACCCGTGCGTTAGCTCTCTTTATCACTTTGTGAGATTAGGGTTTCTGGATGAGGAAGAACGTGGGTTCCATTCCGGAGCAGATATGTTGAGTGATTCCGGGTTGTCTTCTAAGCTTTGGTTAGTCTTTTGGGGGTGATCAAGTCCCAAAGTGCGAAGAAGTTCCATTCCTTGGTCAGGTGTGGAGATCACGTAGGACCTGTCTTGGTGTTGTAGAAAGAGCTTCACAGGGAATCCTCATCTGTATTTGATGTTATTGTTTCTCAGGACTCATGTAAACTGTTGGAAGGATCTTCTCCTCGCCAAAGTATGTTGGGATAGATCTGGGAAAATCTGTATTCCTTGGTAGGGGTCTTTAAGCGTCTTGCTAGTAAATGAGGCTCTTAGTATTTTATCTCTGGTTGTTAAATAATGTAATCTCAGGATAACTTCTCTAGGGTTGTCTGCAGACGAGTTTTGGGGTCGTAGGGCTCTATGAGCTCTATCTATCAGTAGTTCTTGCGGTTGGAGCGTGTCCAATATTTCTTTAAATAGTCCCAGTAGGTGGGCTGGGAGGTCTGCTGTAGTAACAGATTCTGGGATGCCACAGATTCTACAGTTATTACAACGTGATCTGTCTTCCATGTCTGCTAGCTTGCCCTCCAGTTATGTAATAATTTCTTCCAAATTTTAGGAGTAGGCAAGTAGGTTAGAATGGTCAAGAGCCAGATCTTCATGTTTCTTCTCAAGATTTTCAGTACGTTCATTCACTGACGACAGTACGTTCATTCACTGATAACTTTTCAGTTCAGCCACTGATTGTCTAAACTCCTGACGTAAAGAAGTGTGATGTGTATCCATTTTGTCAGACAGGGTCTGTATGGTATCTAAAAAAGTTGACTGGGAGAGGGTGGGACCCTCTCTGTGGCGTATGTCTGTTTTAAGTAATCTGTTAGGTGAGATGGTTGAATCTCTCGAGTCATCTTCTGAGTTTTCTAAATCTGAAGCATGTTTGTTATGAAAATGATCAGTTAGAGTCCTTTTGGGATTTTTCTGGAGTTTTTGTTTTTTACCCATCATATTAGCCATGACAGGCTGTATGAATATTGGTTTAAGCAGCTAGTGCAGACAAACCTTTGAGACAGAGTCCTTAGCTTAAATAGCTTGTGGAGGGATCTCAATCCTGCACCCCTATTCTTTTTCCTCTAGCCTTGCATTATTTTCCAGGTTTTAACTAGGTTTGAATTGTAGGTAAGACAATTATAGAAGCGTGCACAAGCTAGACTCCACTCCCAGGGGCATGCCATCTATTGGGCGAAGTGGGGAAAAGGAGATTGGGTATGACGCACTGGTATGGGCAACGGGAAAGGGGGGGAGGGAGTCTAGACCAGAGGGCTCTGTATTGTGACCTCTAAGTAAATTGAAGTGGAGAATGCAAGGCAATAAGGGGGTTATGATGATTCCCTGTGTTGTTATAGAGTGATGGAGACAAAAAAGAAGTTTTCCTCAGCCAGTTAAATTTACTTTAATAACAGTTCATTTGGCAAAGTAAGCGTATGTCACAGTGAGTGGTAAAATCTGCTGAACGATGAACTATCTAGATGCAGTAAGTCTGGTACCAGGCCAGATCTGTCTCCTTCTGTGGTTGAAATATGTTTGCCACGTGGGGATAATAATAAAAGAAAAATTATGTGTTCATAAGTATCGGCTGTAAAAAGTCTCAGCGAGCCTCTCTAGTATAGGGGTATAGGGTGGCTATGTGGGGACCCGCTTTCAGGGTGGTGGTAGTATCTGGTGCTAGTGAAGCCTTCACATTCTATGTGGCAGGCTGCTTCTAGTACTAAGTGACCTGGACTGAGGTTATACTTAGGGGCGCTGCAAAGTGAGTTGGTATTTTAGGTCCAGGACCCCACTACTGAACTTAATTCCGGCTTATAACCCTTAAAGTGTTAGCTAGAGTCCCTGTGATGCATACAGGAGTAAGTCAGGCCTGGTGCAGTTTCATGTGAGGCTGACGTGGGGGAGGGTAAGATGGCGGCTTTTTTGCGCCTCACTTCTTTATGTCTCTAGAATCAGGATGTACTTACCCACTCAGCCTCACACCTTTTCCCCTCCGAGGGGCAACTTCCTTGTTCTTATTCCGCTCTGGTAAGATGCTGCGAGCTGTTATGGGATTACCGACAGGTCCCGTGGGGTGTCAGTTGCTGGGCTGGGTAGCGTCCGTGACCTGCGCCGGGGGGATGCGGCCTTTGCAGTTGTAGCAGCTCCGGATCGGAGCCCTTACTCTCCTGAGCTGGGTGTCCCTTGTGGGTAACAGTCGGTGCTTATGATAGTTGCATGCAGGCTATGTGCGGTCTTCTCAGGCTGTCAGGTGTACAGTCTCACGTTGGTTCCTTTTAAAAGTACCCAAAAATATGAGGTTGTGTCCGATACACAGATCCACAGCTTAGGTAGTATGTTTGAGGTGCAAATAGGGTTAGTCTAGATCCTCTTAGTTATAAAAAATAAACTTATAGCAACTTTTCTATCAGGAGCTTCGCCCCCCACAAATGCAAGCTCTTAATCAAACAAACTGGAAACAAGTCAGGGTTCACAGACTTATGTAATCACCCTAGACATATACAAAACATTGAAGGGGACTGCACTCTCAGACTGGACTGGGTACACATCCCATGACCCTGCAACATGCTCAGTCCTGGGTGCTACAGCACTCTCAGGATCTGTACTGTCTCCAGAGTCACAGACAGTTAATCCCAGACAAGCCTGGGTGCAAGGCCCATAGGGAAAATTACAAAATAAATTAATGCAACACACAGAGAAAGTCCATCACTCGCTTACAAGCTCTCAGCTAAGAATAAAAGCAAAACTGGAAGAGTTAGTTACTGCATCTGGCCAAATGGGACAAGCCCAGGTACCGCGTTAAAGTCTCTTCCAAAACCTGAGTTCCAAATACAGCCATACAAATGCAAGCTCTCAATCAAACAAACTGGGAACAAGTTAGGGTTCACAGACTTATGAAATCACGCTAGACATATACAAAACACAGAAGGGGACTGCACTTTCAGACTGGACTGGGTACACATCTAATGACCCTGCAACATGCTCATCACTGGGTGCTATAGCATACATGGTAACTGTGATTAGCTTTAATTGTTATATTAATTGCAAGACCAAAAGTATAATCACACAAAAAATATGATTATCACCAGCTCTATACTTAACACTTGAATCAAAGATAACCCTGGATATGTTAACAATTATTTATATCCAGAGGTGTCCTGGGGTTCCAACTCACATAATGTAATACAAAATAAAAAAAGAGGAAAGATAGAGTACCCTATCCAGCAACCTCCCATTAATAATAGAATACAGAAAAACACAGTCTCAGATTGGGAAGATAAATTGATTCAAGTTAAAATCATGAATTACAATATGTCGAAAAACAATGTATTATAAACCTCAATTATAAATTAATTAATAATCGTCACCAGAAAATACCACCTTAAAAAGTTAAAAGCTAGTGGGGAGATATCATAAAATTATGGAGAGCAGATAATCAGTGAAATCAAACTTGGCCATAAAACATAAACCTATCCAGGATTAGTAAACTTATTGAAGTTTACGAGTCATGAACTTCAGTGTTCAATCAAAATAATGTTAATATTGGTTAATTGCAATCAATTAGCTTAATGCAAAGTTGTAGCAGCATCCAGCATATAATAGGTTAATATAATGTCCCTTGTTAGTCCATATATTCAAATATTCAAACAAATCAATGTTAATACTGGTTAAATACAAGCATCCAGCTTAATGCATAATTGTAACAGCTTGTAGCATAAAATGGACAACTATAATATCCCTTGTGGCCCATATACTCAGATAACCCATAAAATTGTAATCCACAATGAGAGAATCCAAATTTTTGAGCAGGCAACCAAATGCACTTTTCATCAGTCATAGTAAACTTGCACAAAGCAGAATTTGCAGACATACTCATGCAAAACAGCAGTGTTGTGGAAATATTGTCAAGCGGGTGTGCAACTGATATGTACATGTATAGTCCCTGTCCAGAGGCACTCTAGAGATAAATACAAACCCCATGTAAGAGTCCTCACTGTGGATTTGAAACAATCTCACCCGCGTTTCCATATACAAAAATATATATACATAAATATTCATATATACACACACATATATATATATATATATATATATATATATATATATATATATATATATATATATATATAAATAAAAGCCCTTCCCATTAAAATAGCTTGAAGCATGTAATATTAAATATGTTTATTCAGTTTTAATATGTTTTGAATAGAAATACTTGATATTCCAATGTTCGTCACATAGACCTATATATGTATATATTCATATAGATATATAGGTATAGATAAAATATATATATATTTTATAAAATAATCATACTTATATAGAATATATATTTAAAAAAATATTTTCTTCTATGTGAAGAACATTGGAATTTAAAATATTCATTGCAGTTTGTCTAACACGGAATATTGAATATATCACCTTGAGAGTATGTATCCCAAGGGCCTTAACAGGAAAATTTATTTTACTGTGTTTATTTAGATTTTCCAGTGTTTGTATAAATTCTTATCTATGTGAATGGAGCTATGGATAACTATAAAATATGAGTCGAATTGTTCACATAGAGGGAGTTTGGCTGCTTCATATTCAGTTTTATTACTAATGTTTTTAAATGTTTAATTTTTTGCATGTTATGATAACTTTGGGCCACTAGATGGTGCTCATTTACTACATGTGTTTCTCTGGGATCATCTGTGCACAGTTTGTGTTAATTAACCAGCCTATAAATCATAGGTATAGGTGAGTTTGTATCATATGCATGATTAAGGCCACTGGGGCCGAAACGTCACATAATGTGTGGTAAAATAAAAGAATAATACTTGAAGATAACCTTTGGTGCTGTGGTACTCTCTTTTGGATACTAACACAGTGTTGGGTTAGTGCACAAATGGTAGCTGGTAGCTTTTTTTTTTTCAAAGCTCACCCCATAGAAGCCTGTGCGCATAAGAAGTTAGAGTGGTCACGGTATCTGAGGTCCTTTACTTTAAACGCAGCTAGGGTGCAAGTGAAAAATTTAGTTAGCGTGCAAATTGTAATCTAGTTCAATGTGTCTACAACTGCTTTTTATACCAGATGCATAGTTTAAAATGTAAAGGAAATTGTTCAGTTAGGTTTATTTTTGTTTATGAAATACATGTTTCTGCTAATTGTAACCACAACACAATAGAGGGCCAGATTATGAGTGGCACGCTAACAATTGCTCGTGAGCGATATTAGGTTAATCACAGCTGTTTGCGCACATCGGAAGTAGCGCGTATATTACAAATTAAGAATAAATGCGTTCGCTCGGGCACAATTGAATGTAAAGTGCATTGGGTAAGAGCAAACTCATCGGGTAAGACTGGGAATGATAAATAGAGCTCCACTTGTAATCTAGCTCAGAATGGGCTGAGCATGTAGCTAGAGCAGACCTGTCTCATTATTACACAAAATTCTCTTTACCTTCTTTCTCTTTATTTACTTGAGGACCAATACTTAGAATGATAGAAAATGAAAATGTTAGCATCTCTCTGTCATACCCCCACAGGTAGCATGATTTTTTCTAAACCTTTTGTTAATATTGTTTTTCTGTAACCACTATTTAAGTGCTGATATTTTCAGTATAGGTTGGTATACAGCTATTTCAAATAACAAAATAGAGGTAAAGGAGCTTTTTTTTAAAAAACTGAATTTACTCCCACGGGTAAAATAGATCACTAGAAAAAAATTAAAGGGGGAAAATACATTACACTGTCCCTTTAATCTGCTGTACAGTTGCTTCTCTGCTACACTGAAGACATTACTTTAGGAAATAGTAGATACATGTTTTTTTGGTTAAGAGTCAAATGTCCTAACAATCCCAAGGGGCCGATTTATCAGTGTGCGCGAACATGATCCACTGTAGGGTATCATGTCTGCCACACATTGATAAATGCCGACAGCATTTTTTTTCTCGTGAAATGCTTGTGCAATGCTACCCCCTGCAGATTTGGGTTGTCGATCAACCCGATCATATCCGATCAGGCTGATGGCTTTCCACCGCCTCCAAGGTGACGGACGAGTTAAGGAGCTGCGGTATTAAGATCGCTTCTTAACTCCTGCTTCCCGCGAGCCTGAAGGCTCCCATGGAAACGGCAGCATTGACGGGTTGATAAATCCACCACCATAAGTAAATATTGGATAATACAAAATATTTTTTTCATGCACGTTTAGCAATATTTATTTAATAAAGATTATTGCAGACATAATTTATTTTACTAGTTTTCTTTTTTTCTAACTTTTATCTTGGAGAGGACCTCGTCATTGGATGATTGACAGACAAATAGGGATGATTTCTCTGAGTTATATTGTGTCAGGAAATTAAACAGTACATGTTTATTGTAAAGCCATTGTTTTGCTTAAATGTGGCAAAATCACCTAAAGTACCCTACTTAATCTGACACAAGCAAGTGAATGGATTGATCAAATTATTCCTAACCTCTATTTAATAACATCAGATTGCTTAACCATAGATTCCACTGTTTAATCACATAACGTGATAGCTTCACATTTACAAGAAAATAATAATATATACATTTGTCTTGTAATAAATTGGGATATCATTCTCTATTATCCATGAAAGTGATAAACATCTTTTTTATTATAAAACTGCATGCACAGATTACTTGATAAATTAACATTGTTTCATTTTTACATAAATTATTTTGGTAGTTTGTAACGGAGAATATTAAATGCATTTTCTGTGTCATTGAATTACAGGAAATAGGAAGCTGTGGCAAGCAAACGTCAACTAAATGCCAGAGAAAGCTGAATACACAAAATTGAGATGCTCGGCTAATGCAAGAGTAATGACTAATTGAGGATTACACTACAGGTTAATTTTTTTGGCTGTTTTGTAGCTATAATAGTTTAAGGATTACTCTTTGATTGGCTTCCAAGACACTGGAATGCATAGCTATGAAGTACACAAGCTTTAAGCTAAAGGGACATGGAACTGAAGATTTTTCTTTCATGATTCAGAGAGAGAATACGATTTTAAACAACTTTCCAATTGACTTATAGTATCCAAATTCGCTTCAGTCTCTTGTTATTCTTTGTTGAAAAATCATCAATGCAGTACTGGGAGCTCGCTGAATGCATTGGGAGAGCCAATAACAAGAGGCATATATGAACAGCCACCAATCCGCAGTCTACCTAGGTATCTCTTTTGACAAACAATACCAAGAGAACAAAACAAATTAGATGATAGAAGTAAACTGAAAAGCTATGGAATAAGAATGCTGTCAAAAAGGCAAGTGTGTGGGATTCTTTATCATCGTACATAAATTGTGACATACTGTATGAATACAAATCTAAATTTACAAAAACAATTTGTTTCTTTGGAAGTACACTAATGGTTTCTGGAAATACAATATGATTATTATTTTTAAAAAATCACACTTCCAGTATGTGTCAAAACTCTGTAAAAAATAAATCTAGTTCCCATTTTGCTAAAGTACTTGTGATGTAACAGCATTCACTTCAGTAGTTTGCCTGGGAAGTGGTTGCTCTTGTGCTTTCAATTAAATATTAAGAAGTGAATGACAATCCTAGCACATCATCTCAGGTAAACTGTTTAACAAATGATCATGTAACATACAACATGGATTAACATGCCAGAAGTGATTCATCTAATTTGCATAGAACAACACTATACAGAGGATTATTGGTTTTGATGTTTTAATTACAGCTTTCATGGTAGCAGCAACAACTCACTGTAGCATTTTGGTTTTATAAACCCACATATACATTTTTTGAGGGTGATAATAAAAAGTTGAGTAATCATGTAAGAGACATACCTCATGGTAAGGTGAAGTGTGTCACTCACTGTCTATCTATTCTGCTCCCAAAATCTCACACTGTCTGACAGGCTGCAAGCTTAATCTTAGTGACAATAAGATACATCTGCAGCCTGCCATAACAGTCAATCAGTGACAGTGTACTCTTGCTGAGCCTGAGTGAATTCACAATCACAGCAGCAGCCAGGCATGAGGCGCTTGGGTCTTCTCAAGCTGATATCACAGAGATACGTGAACAAGTGACGGTGTCTCTGAAAGACCAAGAGCAAGCTGTGCCTGCTACTACGGCTCCAATCCACTGTGACAGTCAGTAAGTCAGTACTGGTCACAAAGTCTGCAGTTCAGAACCAAGACTGGTACTTGTCTGACTTGTAAGACAGTGAGTGGGTCACTGTAGCATAGCAGGCTAAAGGGGTTAGTGGAGTGGATCACAGGCTGGGTACAGGCTGGGGAGAAAATGTTTTGAAAGTTGTAAAAAAAAATGTCCGTAATAATTTTTAGTAAACTAAAATACCAGTCAATTACCGAACACCTGGCAACCCTAGTTTTTACACACACTGGAAGTGTAATTCCAAAAAAAGAATTGTACTTCCCAAAGAAAAAATTGCATTGTATTTCTAAAAAACAACTGCAAATACAGAAAATTAGCACCAATTTACAGTTAACCTCAAATTATTACCAAACTTGTGTAAAAAGCATTTTTTAGTACCAAAGTATGTAAGGTCACTTGTTGATGCCAAAGCAAACCCCAATAGGTGAGTTCTACTAGAATATATTTTAATATGAGATGCATTTAAAGGGACATTCCTGTCAAAATATAAATGCACATAGATGAATTACATATCTGAAAAGAAACATATTTGCAATATAAATGTATTATCAAAAATGCTTCTAGTAAATGTTATCACTGTTTTAGTGTTAGCATTTTTCTCTCCACCTGTATGTGAAGCATAGGTAGATATTCTCAGTACACCAATATTTTAAATACTGCAGCTACTCAGAGGGGCAATGGGACTTTTATCATGTCAGCAATTAACAAGTTGAGTCATTGGGGCATATTTATCAAGTGCCGTATGGAGCTTGAAGCCCCTTGTTTCTGGTGAGCCTAAACAAAAGTTATGAAGCAACGGTCTAAAGACTGCTGCTCCATAACTTGTCCGCCTGTTTTGAGGCGGCGGACAGAAATCAACTCGATCAAATTTGATCGGGTTGATTGACACCCCGTATTAGCAGCTGATTGGCCGCGAATCTGCAGGGGGTGACATTGCACCAGCAGTTCACAAGAACTACTGGTGCAATATTAAATGTCAACAGCATTTTCTGTCGGCATTTATCGATGTGCTGCGATGTGCAGCGGACATGTATCATGTCCGCTCGCACGTTGGTAAATCTACCCCAGTACCAGATAATGCAAGCATGTGTTCTAATGTCTAATTTCTGTTATATTTTTAACTTGACCATTAAAGATGGACTTTTTAATTTCACGGCATTGGAGGCTCTTTTCCTTATTCAAGCATTGAAATTCATTTTCCCATTTTTCTAAAAAAGCCAATTTGCTGTTTGAACAGTATCTGGAATTTCTTACTATTGCTCTTGAAGATATCCTGAGCCTATCACAGCTTCCATTACAGCTGGCGCTTCATTACCATCAGGTTGGCGGAGCGGTATTGTCCACATCACAGACGTGTTGGGCTTGCTGTCACTACACAGACAGAATCGGATTGAGTGAAAGCAAGGCAGATCCACTTCCCCTGTCTTCCTGGAGCACTGCGGTGGCGGTGCTGATCAGGAAAAGTGTTGGTGAGAGAGGATTTCCCCTTCATGTTCCTCCCGTACATTCCGTGAGTGCCTACACAAGCTATCTCCAGTCTGGAGATTGAGCTTTTGCGCTCTGCCCATATTTGCAATTGAATACCGAGCTACCGCATCCTGAAGTTTGAATATTAGGAATATTCTCCTTTTGCTCCCTATTTTTCAAGCTAAACACAACCTTTGAATACCTAACTTTGCTTTATATATATATATATATATATATATATATATATATTATACTAGAAGAAGAAATACAAGCAGTTCCTCTCTAGCACTAACTATTATCTATTTAAATATATGGAAAGATTGCCTAGGTTAAAAATACCTCAACATACCAAAACTTTAAATATGTATCCAAATTGGAAAAATTACAAATCACTCAGGGGGAGCATATATGCAACATTTATTAGGGCTAATACACGGCAAAATGATTTGTAGGATACTGAAATGATACTCATAGTGCACTATCAATCCCCTTAAAAATCACATATTAAAATGAAGAAAGAAAAATGACCGGTCAGCATAAAAAATTAAATGCATTTTCAAACTCTATGAAATATAAGGGTTAACAGATCCTGTTGAAAGTCACAGAAATAGTTTCCAGCACTATGGTTGAATAATTCAGTTCCAATATAAAAGTTCCCCTGTATGGGTAAGCAATGGGTGGTCTGAGGCCGTCTGTAACAAACAATTTCAGTTTCACTACTACCCCATCCAAGTGCAAAAAATAGCTGATTTCTATGCACGGGTAGTTATAGCAATTCAATGCAATGTAAAAAAGGAAACACACTTTATCCGCTTTTGCAGTAAATACTTGCGGCTTGAATTGAGAAGTTCCACTTTCCGCAGATCAACACCTCCTGGGTAAATATCCTCCATGGTGTTCGCCTCCTCAGCGCTGTAGTGTGCAAGATGTTTTGATGTGACGATGCCTCAAACACAAATCCCTTGCTGTAGGTAGCGACAGCCTGTGTCTCCCTAACCCAGCTTGCCAGCTACGCGCGTTTCACCCCTTAGGCTCTGGGGCTTCTTCCGGCTCAAAGTAAAGTCATGTGACTATGGACACCTGTGATCTCTTTTAAAGACCTGTATGCGGAGGAAAAATCCTCCCAGTTTGAAGCCTTTGAACTGTTTGCAAAAGTGATTGGGGTAAAATGGTAACAACAGAATGTAACAATTGAACGATTATGTTACTTAATAAGGAATACTATGTTCTCCATATTTATCAATACAATTATGTACAATTCTTTCTATTTGGATATAACAGTATTATTTACAAGCTCCCCCTTGTTTCATTGTAGAGATTACTGATTTACTAACTTCTATACTACAAATTCTAAGTCGCCTTAGAAATATATATTGTGATCGACAATAAAGACCATAAAAAATCAATAAAATAGATTAATACTCAAAGGAATAGGCGGTTTATTAAATACATCTTATTCCTTTTTGTAACCATGTGAATTTAACTATTACACTTAATTTTTATTTATTTTTTATAATAATTTTTATTGAGGTTTTTATATGGTACAGCAGCAAAAAAGCAAATCAATACATGAATATGCAATATACAAAGTACCTTCTAACAACGAAATTTAAACACATTCGCAGAAATACAGTGTCTAACATTCTGAATATCTATTATAAAACCTTGAGAGTGTAAGTCCACTAGCAACAACTGTGTTTTTATATATAACACTTAACCAAAATGAAACCTCATTTTATTTTACAAGATATATCCTTCCTTAGAATGACTATTGCTCCAGTTTCTCATGGACCGGCAGAACTATGCTTATTATATAAAATGCTAGTCACATAATAGCCTCATGAGCCTACCCACCAGGGCCGCCACTAGAAATTTTGGGGCCCCTGACTTAACCATTGATCAGGCCCCCCCCTTTGACATGTGCAATTTTTGACCAAGTGACTAAAACTTATATGCACTTTATTCTTAAGTGTCTATTTAAATTGGAATTGTTGTAAAGGTAGTAACATACACACACACACAGACACACTCATACACGGAAACACACACACACACTCATACACTGAAGCACACACTCACACATAAGGATTCACATATAGACATTCTAGCAGACACGCAAAGAAACACACTCAGACACAGACACTCAGCACTTGTTTACATTGACCTGACAAGTAATGAGGTAAACTACAGTTTTGTGAAAAAATTAGATTTAGAAAACAAAATATGGAGTTTTGATTATATTTTTGCAAAGGAAGATGCCAACTATATGATGACAACAGCATGCAGTGGCTGAAAGGAAGGGCCCTGAACTGCCTAAACAATAATTTAAAGGTTAAATGGTGGATTGGTGACTTCCGGAAAGGTCTTGTTAGTCTCAAAGTCTGTAGAAAGATGTGAATAATCAGTAGTAAGGTCAAAATGTACTAAAAAGGAACAGACAATGTGTATGTGCATAGTGGTTTAGTGCACACTCAGAAATCCTCTCAAATGCTAATACTTTACTCCTTGTAATAACAATTCCCATGCTCAATTAGCACTCTGCTGTAGTACCCACTGGTGGCTGCCAAAATGTAAAAAAAAAAAAAAAAAAAAATTTTTTTTTTTTTTTTTTTTAGCTCTTGTCTCATGGGGCCCCCCTGGCCCATTGGGCCCCTGACAGGAGTCACCCCTGTCACCCCCTGATGGCGGCCCTGCTACCCACTGATATATAGAGGTATACCTAATATCTCTGGAGGAAAAAGAACTAAAATGATAAACGGTCTTAATTAAACCATGACACATTAATTATAATCTAAATTAAGTTTTAAAGCAGGCATAATATTACTAAGAAATAATGTGAAATAGCGGGCCAAAGCCACTCTCAAATAACCCAGCCTTACTCCTGGGAATATAGAATCACCTCCTATAAACTGTAATTATACTATTATAAAGCAACTAAATAAATGTAAAAATAAAATATTCACCAACCTTAGCGTAATATAGTTAACTGCGGAAGAACACCGCCCAGTATTAAAATAAGGGGGGGGGGGTGGAGGGATGTAACGTAATGTAATGTAAAGCCGCATTATATTTAGAGAAAAAGTGGCAATGATATAGTATGCCACCTGAGCATTTAGAGAGTCTCTTGAGTCTAGGAAGTATAATACTTGGACGTTAATAAAGCTTGCCTCCAAGTCCCAGTTATATCATATAAGGATCCCTTTAAATTGTATCACAGAAAACATATATAATCTATTTTAAACACTATGAAATATCATACAGACCCATTTTATACAAGTATACAAGTACAGATCATAAACCAGCCGATAGTAAGGGATATTTACAAAGATTGTGCTCGCCCCCCAGGTATGGGCCCTATATCTAAGGGTAGATACGTAATGATAATAGTAAAGCAATCCCTAGTAAGAAACTTAACATTCATGATCTGTTACCATCTACTTTAATTATGGCATAAAATTCAAGCAATTATGAGGAAACAGAGAATGAGTCTAGAGATCTGACAGCATTAAGGGGAGCTTATGATAATAAATACCAGATAAACACAAAGGGCAGACCAGAATTAACAGAGAGTTAGACTGCCAGCAACAACATATAACTTTCAGGCAATATTAGTAATAGCTAAGATCTCTATAAAGTTCTCAAATAATATATTTATTCTTATAAGTATTCCTCCTAGTGTTTAATAGAACTCAACTAGCTCTGACCATTATAATGATTCAATAAGGAGGAAGTTAGCCAATGACACTGCCCCTCTTGGGTCTTATAATTTATAATTAAGATTAGCCACTGAACTTAGACAACTGTTTAAAGATGTCTAGAAACAAACACTAATAAATACAGACTCTTGTAATTAACTATTTGTATGCTTCTACTAAGTGATCTGACTCAGCTAATATCTATGGGTTACTCCCATATTAGCCTAATAGTATGGAGTAATATTACTAAAGAATAGCAATAGTAAAACTGATAGGTAATTTTAATAAAAGACTAAAATAAATACACAATCACCATGCAATAGGCGCATCAAAGTCCAAGACATCAGACAGCAATAGTATCATAGAGACCTGAATATCTATAGCTAAATGTCTTATGGAAGATAAAGCATAAGGTCAGAGTGAGAATGTTCCTCGAAACAGTGGGTGCTAGGTCATCTCAGCCTTAAAGGGATAGTAAACCCAAAAACTTTTTAAATCTTTATTAAAACTTCATTATGTATGTGACATATTTCAAATAAGTACCTGTTAAATTTTTTCACTCGTTTTCTAGTTATTCTAAATCAAATATCTTTATATTGCCAAGCCCATTTTTATCACATTATGTGGACCCTATAATGATGTTCTACCTAGGTAGAAACATCATGGTGGTCCGCATGCGCATAAAATTATTTTAATAGTAACGCATGCGCATTTTGGCCCCTCAGTCCTAGCATGACCGTCACTATTCTGGCACAGGAAGCAGGGCGGACTTCATGATAGTGACATCAACGTTGGTGGGAGTGGCGCACCAGAGCGCTGAAGATTCACGGAACACAAGCACATTGGGGAATCATCTGTGTTACTTTACTAGAGGTAAGTATAATAAGTACCCCTAGGCTAAAGAGCAAGTTGATTTGATCTTAGTAAAAGGACGTTACCCTTAGACTATCATTTTTTTAACCCCTAGAAAAACGAGCATGTTTTTTTCTTATAAGGCAGTGACTTATAAGAGTGACTAACCAGCAATTATTTTTAACCCCTAGACTAACGAGCAAGTTGTTTTGTTCTTACAACACTCAGATTAATCGCAGGAGCTGCAAAGATTAAAAGCAATAGCAAATTCAGATGTGACTAAAGTTAATTATTAACATCTGAATTTGCTATTGCTTTTAATCTTTGCAGCTCCTGCGATTATTCTGAGTGTTGTAAGAACAAAACAACTTGCTCGTTAGTCTACTCTAGGGTTAAAAATTGCTGGTTAGTCACTCTTATAAGTCACTGCCTTATAAGAAAAAAACATGCTCGTTTTTTCTAGGGGTTAAAAAAATGATAGTCTAGGGGTAACGTCCTTTTACTAAGATCAAATCAACTTGCTCGTTAACCTAGGGGTACTGATTATACTTACCTCTAGTAAAGTAACACAGATGATTCCCCAATGTGCTTGTGTTCCGTGAATCTTCAGCGCTGAGCGCTCTGGTGCGCCACTCCCACCAACGTTGATGTCACTATCATGAAGTCCGCCCTGCTTCCTGTGCCAGAATAGTGACGGTCATGCTAGGACTTAGGGGCCAAAATGCGCATGCATTACTGTTAAAGATCTTAGATGAAGAATAATTAGAAAACGAGTGAAAAAATTTAACAGGTACTTATTTGAAATATGTCACATAAATAATGAAGTTTTAATAAAGATTTAAAAAGTTTTTGGGTTTACTATCCCTTTAATGAAATGTTATGATGCACTACCCCACTCCAGTTTTGGCTATGGTTGCAAAGGCATGCCGCAGTTCAAGACCTGCATCCCTTCCAACCCCTTCCATGACAGCCCAAGGTGGTAAAGAACAGCAGCCCACAGCCAGACCCAAGATGCAGAAAGTGACCGGTACACACCAGACTGGCTCCACAACTGATGCGGGTCTGAAGTCACCTGTGTAAATGTCAATAACCTGAATTTCTGAAGGAGAGGTGTGGATGGTGCGGGACCGAGCCGGCTGTGGAGCATCTGGCAGCTTTAACTTGCAAACATGTTGATAAGTGCAATCAGCAACATATAGTCGGGTCCCGCACACGCACCTCCACCAGCACATGATGCCGTTGTCCCAGATCTCTATCTTCTGTTTTCTCACCTCCTTAGCATCGGAACTCTCACAGCCGACTTGGAATAAGTCCTTCTGTCTCAAAGTCCAGTCCGTTTCAGTATTGTGTAGGACCAAGGGCTCTGGAAGTGCTGTATGAAAAGGCAAGTCACCATCTTTAGATTTGAGGTTGCAATCCTGGGCGCCATAACATTCTGAGATATGCTGCGACAGCTCGGTGAAGTGAACCTCTAGCTTGTCACTCAGGCCTTTTATGAGCGAAAGCAATGTGGCCTCCATGTCTCACCTACAAGATACCATAGCAGCTGGCGAATAGGGAAGGTAGACAAAGTAGCAAAGTCTTTATGCTTACTGCTTTGCGTGTCTGCCGTAGATCCACACCATGCGGCTCTGGGTTGAAAGTAGTGTAGGTGGGGAGCTATTATGTCGGGCTAGATAGAAAATACCATCCGCTGCAGCTCCCTATTCACTCTTGATGTGTTCAATGAATGTTGTCACTGTTAGATGCAAGTTTTTGAGCATCATATCAAACTGTTTTGTCGCTTATCAGATATTCCTAGCACGGAGCTCTAGAACTCTGCGGCCATACTTGTCTGCGGCTGGCTCCGCCTATTACCCTTAATTTTAAGGATTAAAATTTAAATTTCAAAGAAATTAACTGAGACTTGGGACTTTGATATAAGTTACTTCCCCTTCCTTGCTTCAAAGAGAAAAAGTGGGAAAACTTACCATATAGTTTTGACTCAAAATAAGTTATCAATAACGAATATTTATTGAACGTTACTCTAAAGAGCATACTTAAGTTTATTTTTTACTGCATGTATTTCCCGCAAAAGCAGGTATTTTTATGTATTATATATATTTTTGTTCAGTTTGAAAAACTGAAAACATGAAAATTAGCAGGATTTTTATCCTTTTGAGAAGAGAGAGATTATTTTATCAGAACACTCATTTTCAATCAACATGCATAATAAATGGACAATCATTATTTAAAGAAATGGAAGTTAGTTTCCAAGCATTCATTCCCCCAAGAAACATGCAAAGTTTATTTCTTCATTCATTCCAAGAGGGGCAAGCGCTTTAAAGTTGAAGATCCATTTACATTCATTTTGTAGTAGTAATTTATCTAGATTCCCTCCTCTCTGCTGTAGATTAATTTTCTGGAGGCCTCTAAATTTAAGTTCATGTTTATTACTGTTATGTTTTAGAAAAAAAGTGTCTTGCTACACTACTGGTGTCTATTAGTTTATTTTTTATATTTCGTTTATGCTCTTTTATTCTTTCTTTCACCTCTCTGTAGATTTTCCCTACGTAATAACAGGGACAACTACAATAAACTAAGTACACTACTCCTTCACTGTGGCAATCTATGAGTCCTTTAATGTACCATAATCGACCATATTTATCAATGAATTTATTTCCTGTAGTCATATTTCTACAAACTGAACATTTTGTACAGCGAAAGTTCCCATTAGATGTTTTATATGAGATAACCAGTTACTATTTCTGTGTAGTACAAAATGACTTCTAACTAGATTATCCTTGAGGTTTGGTGCCTTTCTTGCTGTCATTTGTGGGGCAGTACCCACATTTCTCGCTATTGAAGAGTCAAGAGTTAGGACATGCCACTGTCTAACAAGGATAGACCTTATCTTTGCCCATGAATCATTATAAGTACTTATAAATCTTACAATATCATTTTTCTCTTCACTTTTGTGCTTATATAGGATGTCCTGTCTATCAAGATGTCTTGTTTTACTGTAGGCCCTTTTAAGAAACTCTTGTGTATATCCTCGTTCTTTGAATCTTTTTTTGAGATCTCTTACCTCTATTTTAAAGGTATCTACTTTTGTACAATTACGTCTATGTCTCAAATATTGGCCATATGGTATATTATAAAGTAAATGGGCAGGGTGATGACTATCAGCACGCAACAGCGTATTTCCTGCTGTTTATTTCCTGTGGGTGGCAGTAACAATAGACCTATTCTCATTTCTTATTTTTAAGTCCAAAAAGCTAATTTCACTTTTACTGCAAGTAAAAGTGAATTTTAAATTGAATTTATTTATATTTAAATATTTCATGTAATCTTCTAACTGTTCTTCTGAACCTTCCCAGAATAATAATAGGTCATCTATAAAACGTATCCATAAACCTATATGGTCTTTATAGATGCCATCCCAAATTATTTCCTTTTCCCAGAAACCTAGGTACAGGCATGCATATGTAGGTGCACAGCACGTACCCATAGCCATACCCAATGTTTGTTCATATAGTTTTTGATTAAACATGAAAAAATTATGTCTCAATAGGAAGTTCAAGAGGGAGATAACACATTTTGTGTGTGTATCATATTTTTGGCCTCTCTGTTCAAGAAAAAATCTACTAATTTCTACTCCTTTATCATGTGGAATTGAGGAGTATGATCCTTCAACATCGATTGCTACCAATAGAGTATCCTCAAGAAAAGATAGGCCTTCCAATTTTTTAAGAACATCAGATGAATCTTTAACAAAAGAGGGCAAAGTTTCAAGGAAAGTTCTCAGATTATAATCTACATATTCTGAGATTTTTTCAGTAAGGGAACCAATTCCTGATATTATAGGTCTGCCAGGTGGTGGCATCATTCCTTTATGTAATTTAGGTATTGTGTAAAATGTAGGAATTATTGGAAACTTGACTTTTAAAAAATCTAATTCTCGTTTGTTAATTATACCATCTTTCAATGCTACATCCAAGATATTATCAAGTTGTTCTACATAGGATTCAGTAGGGTCATTTTTTAAACTTTTATATTGTTTTTTTTTATTTTTTAACTGTGTTGTGCATTCTAGGAGATAATCTTTTGTGTTTAATACCACCACATTTCCTCCTTTATCTGAAGGCTTAATGGTTATGTTGTTATTAATCTGCAGCTCATTCAGAGCTAGCAGTTGTTTGTTTGTTAAATTTTTATCGATTTTTAGGGTTTTATCCATTTCTAGTATATCCTTTTCCACCAATTTCACAAAATAATGCACACTTGGTACTGTTACTAATGAAGGCATGTAAATTGATTTGTTTTTAAGAGTACTAAATCCTATGTGCGATGTACTTATTGTATCCTGAGTATTTCCCTCTGAGGACAATTCTTCCAGATTAAACAACATTTGACGATCTCTTATATCAAGTGTATTATCATATGGTCTGTTTTCAAAGGTTTTCTTTAATATCAATTTTCGTGCAAACAAATTTAAATCTTTAACCACTGTAAATTTATCACATTTGTTTGTGGGTGCAAATGATAAGCCTTTTCCCAAAACTTGAATTTGATGATCTGTGAGATTAACCTCAGAGAGATTTACTACTTTTTTAGGTTGATTACATTTTCTGCTTCTCTTTTAATTGATTCCTGAGTGGGTATTTCTTGCTTTCTTGTGTAGTTAATTTTGTGCTTTCTGCCTCCCCTCCTGGTTCTTTTTTTCTCTTCTTGTCTCTGGCCTAAAAAATCCCTTCTTCTACCCCGTCTTTGTCTGAATCTTTGTCTGTTTTTATCCTCAACAAATGAACCTCCTGACTCTCAACTACTCGTCTGATTTAAAGCATAATTATAAACTTAATTTTTTAGATAGTCATCCCAGTCTCTTTCAAATTTTCTTCTTTTCCTAAATTTAATGGTATCCTGAATTTTTCTAACTTCTAATTTAGCCACACCCATAAGTTTTTCATATTGTTCATTGCTTTTCCATTCATCAACTTTTTCTTTCGCTTCAGGTAAATCAATTTGTATTTGTTTTAGTCTTAATTCATTCTCATCTATCATCAGTCTCATCCAGTTAAATGCACATTCACTCGCATAATTATCCCATTTTTTCTGAAATTCCTCCAATAAAGGTTCACTCAGATTTGAACCAGGTCTTTTTCTAACTCGTAGGCCATATTCAGGTAAGCTATACTCAGTATTTCAGCCTAGGACAAAAATATATATAACTGAGGTTGCACAACCACAGGAAAGGCCACTACAGTGGTCAGAAAAATTAATACAAAAAAAGTGCATTGCATTCAAGTAGAGGAAAACATGTAAAAGCATATTTATGCAATATTCATATTTTCAAAAGGTTATAACTATGTCTTCGCTGTAAATATTTAAAATTCCAATGTTTTGCACACAACAGAATAGGTTCTATTTATTTATAAATAGATGTATATATATATATATATATATATATATATATATATATATATATATATATATATATATGAAAATAGAAAAAATCAATATATTCACTCTCTAGATTTATAACACAGCAATCTTTAATATGTTGTGACATTTCAGAGCATTTACCCCTTCCTCAGACAATCAAAAAGTGATGCAAACAGTGTTTAAATGTGTAACAAGCCCCTCCTCCAACATAGTCTAGCCAATAAGCTAGAGATATGACAAGGGATTTAATGTGCAAGTTGTCCTGACAACTTCATATATAATAAAAACAATAAAAACATAAATAGTGTAACACATTGCAAATCAATAATAAGGTCTTCAGATAATAATGTAGAATTTTGGACGATAATATATACACACACACACATAACCTTATATATGTTCAATCAACTCTAATGTGTATTTAAACCACTTATATTTTATAGCAGCTATTCAGTATCGTACTCACTGTATTCATGCAGTCGCCATTAGCAAACAACTTTGAATCACACACGAGGGGTGGAGGTGTGGCAACAACATCATGTCATGACTGATCATGTTACTCCAATCAACATCAGGCATCATATGTTGCTATAGAGAACAAACACTGAGACTGCAGAGCCTAGGACTGTATCGATCTTATATCCTACATATAATAACAAAATGTTACTGTGTCAAGATATCTAATTCACTATGATAGTGCGCTCGTTGTACCCATACAGTTCAGATATTCACACACAAATGTCATAACCAAATAGCATTGATTCATACACTCAAGGGGTGGAGGTGTGGCAACAGCGTTATGTTATGACTCATCATTTAACTCCAATCGGCATCAGACATCATGTGTTGCTATGGAGATCAATCAAAATACTGGCAGGAGCTGTAACTATCCTGTATCATACATACATCAATAGGCATATCATATTATAGCAGTGTCAAAATATCTAACTCATTAACTTATTGTGCTCATGATTGCCAGACAACTCCAATATTCACACATGGGAAATAGAGAAATGGCGAAATACCATTTCAAAACTAGTCACAATAATCCAATAGACACAAAGTATCCTGTTTTGCTTTAGAACTCAAACAAAATTACATCTGGGTCAGAGAATAAACCTACACTGTATCTTGTATTTAATTACAGGTTGGACTAGAAAAGCAATATTAAAATGATAACTCTATGAATAGTTATGTAATTTACTCACTGTTAAAGGGCCAGTAGAAGAGTGGATATGTGGACTCAGCATTAAAATATTAAATTACACTAAAGAAATTACTATCAATAGCTGCTCCTTTTATTGCCCAACTAAAGTGGACAATGTATAGACAAATGTATGAAACAATGATATAAAGAAAAATAATATGTAAAAAAGATCAAAAAGTTATCAAAAAATTGCCAAAAAAAATTGTCAAAAAAATATAGTGCTAACCAAAGCCAAGACTAAACAGAAGGAAATATGTCTTTCCATCAGTATCCAGCAAGCAGGAACCACCCTAAATCCCAGTCACTATAATGGCACCTTGCTCAATCTAGGGTGTAAAAACAAGAATTACATAATATATACAGAATTTTCATAAACAAGGGAACCATATCTCTAATATAGGAACAATTAAATTTTAATTACCTATATTACAGGTATCAAGCGGAGTCCTAAATCTACCCTATCTCGTTACCTAGCCTACTGAGTTAAAAACATTTAAGCCTCAAGGAGTATGGTAAGAAACATGGTAAGAAGCCTTCAAGTATTGATCACAAGAAGCAGTGCCAATCCATATTGACTTTGAGTCCTCCTGGGTATAGAGTCCCCTGTTTATGTATCCATTTTGTTTCTACCTGTAGAAGTTTTTTCTTCCTGTCTCCCCCATCTCAGAGGGGGTACATGATCGATAAGTAGGAAATGCAGGTCTTTCACTGTGTGTTTCATCTTCAAAAAATGACGATCTACAGGCTGGTCTGATTTTCCATCTTTCAATGCAACTCTTACAGTGCTTATATGGTTTGCCATCCATTTTTTAATATCGTCATCCGTTTTCCCTACATAATATTTCCTGCATATACAGTTCAGGAGATATTCCATATATTTAGTAGAGCAGGACATATGGAATTGGATCTTGAATTTCTGATTAGTATGTGGATGATAGAACAATGCACTCTGTATCATTGAATTGCATGTTGTACAGCTCAAACACTTGTAGCAGCCTGGTTTATTGGACTGCAACCATGTATCTTTCATGTATGTGTGTCTTAGGTCTGTAATCATCAGCAGATCTTGTAGGTTACGTCCCCTTCTATACCCCAATCTTGGTGGTGGGGTATTGCTAAATGGTAAAGATGGATCTGATGTTAGAAGGTTCCAATGTCCCTTCACAGACTTTGCTAATATATCTACGGCTGGCGTATAGGTTGTCACAAACGTTGTTCTTGTGTCTTATTATGTTAAATCTTTAATAGATCAGCTCTTTCAGTGTCCTTGGCTGTTCTCTGTGCCATTTTAATAGCGTCAAAGGTGTATCCCCTTTGTAATAATTTATTTGACATCTCACTGAGTTGTGTTTCTGACCTCTCTTTTTTGGAATTATTCCTTACCACTCTGTGTAGTGGTATGTCTTTAATCATAGAGCGGGGGTGACTGCTACTAGCTAGTAGTAGGGAGTTTCTGTCTGTTGGTTTATGATACATGGCTGTCTCTAGTTGATTATCTTCCTTGAAGATTCTCAGATCTAAGAAGTCAATTGTACTTTTACTGTATACCTTTTTAAATTTAACAGGATGTGATAGGTAATTTAGAGCTTCCACCCACAGGGTAAGGTTTCCTCTGTCCCCCTCCAGAATAGTATATATATCTCTTGTACCTGATGATGTAGGGATGTTCCTATACCTTCTTTATGTTGGTCTCATAAGCTTTGATATATAGGTTAGCGTATGAGGGGGCCATGTTTGACCCAATCGCTGTCCCTGTTACTTGTTGAAAGTACTTGGATTCAAATCTGAAGTAATTAAAGATCAGACATAGTTGCAGAATCTTGATGGGGAATAATGGTATATAGACTGGTTACATTCATTGTTACCAAATAATCTTCCATTGTTACATCTTGAAGTGTAGACAGTAGATGCAATTCTTCTGTAGAGTCATGAATGTATGACTTCATGTGTTAAACCAGAGGTTGAAGGTAAGAGTCTACCCATTGTGCTAATGGACTCAATAAAGATCCTCTTGAGGACACAATTGGGTGATGTGGTGGTTTCTCTAAACTTTTGTGCACTTTAGGCAACGTATACAAAATAGGGCATATAGGGTGTTGTACTTGAAGCCAATCATAGTTATCTTTATTGATCCATCTCTGTTCCAGGCCCTCATGCAGTACTTCAGAAATAATAACATGAAATTGTCTAACAGGGTCTCCAGGCAATGGCTGGTATACCAATGCATCATCTAGTTGTGAGAGGATTTCTTCCCTATTGTCCATATAGTTGAGAGCTACTATTGTCCCACCTTTGTTTGCTTTACAATTCACAATGTTGGGGGTCTTTATACAAACTCGTAATTGCCATATGTTCTTCTTTAGTGATATCATGTCTGAACTTCTTTTCTGGCATCATCTTTGTATCTTGTAGAATCAATTGAGTATAGGTTTTGATGCTAGCTGAAGTCACTGTGGGATCAAAAGTATTTTTTTTTTGTTTTTTTTTAAAAACAGTCTCTCTTTCATGTTGTTACACCTGCTGAAAGTGGTCTTTCAACTTTAAATTCCTTTGGAATTTTTGAAAATCCAATCATGTATCAAACTCACATGTTTTTTTAGTGGGTGTAAGGCCTCTGTTCAATAATCTTTGTTCAATTGCAGTAAGGGGACAGTCAGATAAATTCAGAACTATATTTTCTTCATTCGTCCAGGTAGTGGAGGTCTTCCAGTGAAACCCTCTTGGATGTGATCTTCTTCTTTTTTTCTGTGGCCTGATCTGGCTGTAACCCCTAAAAAATGTGACTCAGAAGTTGAAGGTTTTGTTTTCTCGTCTCTCACCATAGTATCAGAATCAGAGTCTGATCGTGGGTCCACAGTGTATAGTTGTCTCCTAGTGTACATCCTCTGGCAATGTGGTCTCCGTGGTCTGAAGGATTGTCTCTCTTCTGGGCTTAAAATCCATTTAAATACTTGTTTTTCCTTATAGTCTTCCACTACTTGTTGTAATTTCTTATTCTTAAAGGCCACCAGAGAGTCTTTATATTCCTGCACTTGTTGTGTAAGTTTATTAAGCCAATGTTCATTTGTATCTTGTTGTAAGATCATGCTTTTAGTTGTATCAAAGTCACTATCTTATTCTTAACTTTATTTAATAATGCTCTAACTTCCCCAATCACTAGGAGTAGTAGATCAAGTGAGTATTTATTCAACACTGCACACAATTTTTTGCAGAATTCACTATTATTTCTCCCAATAGTGGACACATTGTGGACTCAAAAGCCTTTTGGGATCATCCTCTTTTTGTAATATTTAGATAGGTAGACCCCATGTAAATTTAGGTCTACTTCCCTTTTCTTAAGTTTCAACAAATTCAAATAGAGGGATTGTGCTGATTCTGTATCCAATGTAATTTCCTCATGTTCAAACAAGATTCTTTCCGCATCCACTTCAGTCAGGGAGAGTGTTTCGTCTCCCTCTACATCAGGGGGTACAATCAGTGCTGGGCCTTGTGAAGAGCTGATGAGTGGTGGTGTCTCCATAATACACAAAAAAGTGTGCAGTGTCACCTTTGTGAATCCTTGTGTAATGTTGCTGAAGAGAAGGAAGGCCTCAATGCAGTGGGTGCTGCAAGTCATTCAATAGGTAGTAGATAGCGCACTCCCAGTTGCCAAATTCTATAGACTAGGGTGAATAGGCAGTCAAAATAGAAAAATTCAATATATGCACAGACAATAGAAAAGTGATACAAACAGTATTTAAATGTGTAACAAGCCCCTTCTCCAACGTAGTCTAGCCACTAAACTAGAGATATGACAAGGGATTTCATGTGCACGTTGTCTTGACAACTTCATATATAATTAAAACAATAAAAACATAAACAGTGTAACACATTGCAAATCAATAATAAGGTCCTCAGACAATAAGAATATGTATTAATGTGAAGTGTTAAAATTATTATGTAGTGTTGGAACCAATGTGTTAAATAATAATGTGGAATTTTGGATGATCATATATATACACACACAACAGATAACTTTATATCTGTTCAATCAACGCTAATGTATATTTAAACCACTTATATTTTATAGCATCTATTCAGTATCTTACTCACTGTATTTATGCAGTTGCCATTACCAAACAACTTTGAATCACACACGAGGGGTGGACATGGATGATAAATGAAAAACATTTAAAAGTTTGTTAAATAAATATACACATTAACACATACCAATGTAGAAAAGCTAATGTGGCTAAATATTAATGTTTTAAGGGAAAGTAGAAAACATGTAGGGCATTTAAATTATTCAAGAAAACTGTACAGACTCAACATTACATATATATATATATATTGCAACAAAGCATGCAAAAAGCAATAAAATTAGCCAAAATTGAAAATAAAATAATAATTGATAAGGATTCTAAGTCAAACCCTAAACGTTTTTTTAAGTATATGAATGCCAAAAAAATCTAAAAAGGAAAATATAGGAACATTAAAATGTGAGAAGGGTATGCAGATCAGAATGCTCAATAAAGATTATATCACACCAGCACGCTATTCTCATTGGAATCAGGGCTTGCCAAACCAATGCATTAAATGTTCGCTACTGAATCCTACACTTAAACACTACTTCTTTGAGTGCCCATATGTAAACCAATTTTGGAAACGCATACAATACTGGGTAAAACTTACATTTTCGGGTGGATATTTGCTTTGACCCTAAAATCGTATTTTTACTTACATGGGAAATACAATATAAATCACTATGTTCTATGCTTACACTCAGCACTTTAATAGCAAGACAGTGTATCCTAACGCAATGGATTTCTAAAAAAACACCCACCCTGACCCAGTTCAAACATAGAATGTCTAGACAGTTATTTATTGAACAATTTGACATTACCTTGGACACTAAACGCAGACTGAGACACTTTCTAAACAAATGGCAGACCTTTATACTGAGCCTTCCCCTGGGTCAACAGCAGCGGGTACTAAGGAGATCTTTATGGAGGCACAGCTCAGGGGGGGAATGGAATAATGTATTTTAAACTATTGTTATATACAATGGATCACTAGGTTATTATTTATTGTTAGTTAATGGTTTCATTTGTTAAACATCTGTAAAAAAATGTATAGAAGGATGCGTGGAAAGGAAAATGGAAATATACACCTTTTTTTTGCTATGAGACTCAAAGATATAGCCTCCTCACTGTATACCACTGGACACTATGTACCTCACCACTGTATAATAAATATCATATTACTGATGTACATTATCTACTATGGCTAACAGGAAAACAAATGTCTTTGTAATAATGTTATATCATGCACTCCTTCTATCAATAAAAAAAATGTGAGAAGGGTAACATGATTAACAATGACACAGAGAAGTCTGAGGTAGTAAACCAGTTCTTTTGTTCAAAAACCCCAAGATAGGAAATAAAAGGAGATACATTGAAACAAACCACACCATTAACTGGGTTATCTCTAGATGATATTTGAAAAACAACTGGAGAAAATTAAGTTAAATAGAACTCCAGATCCCGATGAAATACACCCAAGTGTTTTAAAAAAAAACTTATCACTGTTATAGCCATACCCCTACTTTTTTCAAGACTTATTATCCTCAGGCATAGTACCCCAGGACTTGTGAGGTGCCACATTTTAAAAAGTGAAGCATGGCTAATCCAGGAAGCTATAGATCATTTAGTCTGAGATCAGAGTAGGGAAGATAATTTAAGGGGTTAAAAATGATTATATTCATGAGTATATTTGTCTAAACAGGAGTATGAGTTCAAATTAGCATGGTTTTATATATACTAGATTATGTCAAACTAGTCTAATTAGATTCTATGAAGAAGTAAGTAAAAATATAGATAAAGGAGAATGAGTTGATGTGATATACGTGGATTTTGGCAAAGGCTTTTGATACAGTGCTACATGAGAGATTATTGTACCAAATTAAGAGACTGGGAATAGCTGAAAATATTAGCTCACAGATAAATAACTTGAAAAAAGACAGGGAGCAATGAGTAGTAGTCAATGGATCATACTCAGATTGAACAAAGGTAATTAGTGGAGTCCCCTAGGGATCAGCACTGGACCCTGTTCTTTTTAATATTTTTATGAATGACTTGGAGGGAGGATTAAATAGCAACATCTTTTAAGCATATGATACAAAGGCATCTATTTATCAAAGCGTCGACTTTCTAGTATTCAATGGCACCAATACGCTCGCCTAACATCGCTGCCGCGGACCTGAATACGTTCTCCAAAGTTACCAAAAGATGTCAAAAAGTCGCGCACCAAGTACGGGGTGATCAGCAGCGGACTGTTGTTAACTAACAGTCATCGATCTCGCTGCTCTTTGGATTTTTTTCAGCTTTCTTGGTACCCTGTCACTAAACACTGTCACTATACTAGACTGTTTACCCTAAACCGCCGCTCCCGGACCCCACCGCAAATCTAATAAATGTATTAACCCCTAAACCGCCACTCCCGGAGCCCACCGCCACCTACATTATACATATTAACCCCTAATCTTCCGCCCCCTATACCGCCGCCACCTACATAAAGTTATTAACCCCTATCCTTCCACTCCCAGACCCTGCCGCAACTAAATAAAGTGTTTAACCCCTAAACCACTGCTCCCAGAGCCAACAGCCACCTACATTATATTTATTAACCCCTAATCTGCCCCCCCTACACCGCCACCACTATATTAAATGTATTAACCCCCTAAACCTAAGTCTAACCCTAACCCTAACACCCACTAACTTAAATATAATTTAAATAAATCAAAATAAATTATTCCTATTTAAAACTAAATACTTACCTATAAAATAAACCCTAAGATAGCTACAATATAACTTATAGTTATATTGTAGCTATTTTGGGATTATTTTTATTTTACAGGCAACTTTGTATTTATTTTAACTAGCTACAATTGTTATTAAATAGTTAATAACTATTTAATAACTACCTAGTTAAAATAAATACAAAAGTACCTGTAAAATAAAACCTAACTTAAGTTACAATTACACCTAACACTACACTATAATTAAATTAATTACCTACATTAACTACAATTAATAAAAATTAAATAAAATTAAATAAAATTATCTAAAGTACAAAAAACCCCACTAAATTACAGAAAATAATAAAATAATTACAAGATTTTTAAACTAATTACACCTAATCTAATCCCCTTAACAAAATAAAAAGCCCCCCAAAATAAAAAAAGCCCTACCCTACACTAAATTACAAATAGCCCTTAAAAGGGCTTTTTGCGGGGCATTGCCCCAAAGTAATCAGCTCTTTTACCTGAAAAAAGTACAATACCCCCCAACATTAAAACCCACCACCCACACACCCAACCCTACTCTAAAACCCACCCAATCCCCCCTTAAAAAACCTAACACTAACCCCTTGAAGATCACCCTACCTTGAGACATCTTCACCCAACCGGGCCGACGTCCTCAACGAAGCCGGGCAAAGTGTTCCTCCAGACGGGCACAAGTCTTCATCCAGGCGGCATCTTCTATCTTCATCCATCCGGCGCGGAGCGGCTCCATCTTCAAGACATCCGACGTGGAGCATCCTCTTCCATCGACGTCAACTGTAGAATGAAGGTTCCTTTAAATGACATCATCGAAGATGGCGTCCCTTCAATTCCGATTGGCTGATAGAATTCTATCAGCCAATCGGAATTAAGGTAGGAAAAATCCTATTGGTTGATGCAATCAGCGAATATGATTGAAATTCAATCCTATTGGCTGTTCCAATCAACCAATAGAATGTGAGCTCAAACCTATTGGCTGATTGGATCAGCCAATAAGATTGAACTTCAATCCTATTGGCTGATTGCAACAACCAATAGGATTTTTCCTACCTTAATTCCGATTGGCTAATAGAATTCTTTCAGCCAATCGGAAATAAAGGGACGCCATCTTGGATGACGTCATTTAAAGGAACCTTCATTCTACAGTCAACGTCGATGGAAGAGGATGGATCTGCTATGTGCCGGATGGATGAAGATAGAAGATGCCATCTGGTTGAAGACTTCTGCCCATCTGGAGGACCTCTTTTGCCTGGCTTGGATGAAGACTTCTGCCCGTCTGGAGGACCACCTCGCCCGGCTTCATTGAGGATGTCTGCCCGGTTAAGTGAAGACGTCTCAAGGTAGGGTGATCTTCAAGGGGTTAGTGTTAGGTTTTTTAAAGGGGGGATTGGATGGATTTTAGAGTAGGGTTGGGTGTGTGGGTGGTGGGTTTTAATGTTGGGGGGTATTGTACTTTATTTTTTAAAGGTTAAAGAGCTGATTACTTTGGGGCAATGCCCCGCAAAAGACCCTTTTAAGGGATATTTGTAATTTAGTGTAGGGTAGGGCTTTTTTATTTTGGTGGGCTTTTTTATTTTGTTAGGGGGATTAGAGTAGGTGTAATTAGTTTAAAAATATTGTAATTATTTTATTATTTTCTGTAATTTAGTGTTTGTTTTTTTGTACTTTAGATAATTTTATTTAATTTTATTTAATTTTATTTAATTGTAGTTAATTGTAGTTAATGTAGGTAATTAATTTAATTATAGTGTAGTGTTAGGTGTAATTGTTACTTAGGTTAGGTTTTATTTTACAGGTACTTTTGTATTTATTTTAACTAGGTAGTTATTAAATAGTTAATAACTATTTAATAACTATTGTAGCTAGTTAAAATAAATACAAAGTTGCCTGTAAAATAAAAATAAATCCTAAAATAGATACAATGCAACTATTAGTTATATTGTAGCTATCGTAGGGTTTATTTTATAGGTAAGTATTTAGTTTTAAATAGGAATAATTTATTTAGATTTATTTAAATTATATTTAAGTTAGGGTGTGTTAGGGTTAGTGTTTAACTTAGGTTTAGGGGTTAATAAATTTAATATAGTGGCGGTATAGGGGGGCAGATTAGGGGTTAATAAATATAATGTAGGTGGCGGTGGGCTCCGGGAGTGGCGGTTTAGGGGGTAAAAGTACTTTATTTAGTTGCGGCGGGGTCTGGGAGTGGTGGTTTAGGGGTTAATAAGTATAATGTAGGTGGTGGCGGTGTAGGGGGGACAGATTAGGGGTGTTTAGACTCGGGGTACATGTTAGGGTGTTAGGTATAGACATTACCATAGGAATCAATGGGATATCGGGCAGCAGCGAACATAAGCTTTCGCTGCTTTCAGACTCCCATTGATTCCTATGGCATCCGCGGCCTCCAGGGTGGCGGATTAAGAACCAGGTACGCTGGGCCGGAAAAGTGCCGAGCGTACCTGCTAGTTATTTGATAACTAGCAAAAGTAGTCAGATAGTGCTGAACTTGCATTTGGAACATCTGTAGTGACGTAAGCATCCATCTGTGTCGGACTGAGTCCAGCGGATCGTATGTTACGTCACTAAATTCTACTTTTGCCGGTCTGTAGGGTTTGATAACTAAGGCGAATCAGGCTCGCCACAAATACGCTGTGGAATTCCAGCGTATTTGCGGTTGACGGCTTGATAAACACATGCCAAAGTTGTGTACATTCATTAGTCCAATACAGGATGGAATTGCAAAAATTGGAAGAATGGGCTGGTAAATAAAAAATTAGATTTAATATTGGAAATAGTAAGGTTTTACATTTTTTAAGTAAAAATAAACAGGCAACCTATTATTTAAATAGAGCTAAATTTAGCAAAACGGATGAAGAAAGGGATTTGTGACTACTTACAGACAAGAAGTAAAAAATGGGTGCATAATGCAGAGAAGTGGCTTCTAAGGCTAATAAGATACTAGCATACAATAGATGAACAGGGTGGTGTGGAAAGTATAAGCTGGTATATTTATGCTCATGTAATGTCAGTCCAGATACAAGCAGTGGAATAGCAACCAGATAATGAGTGAGACTTTTAGCAGTGATGTTACCACTCTGACCAGTGCACGTGCAGCATTAGTAAAACAAACCTTCTCCCATGAGTGTGTACTCATATACAAGGGAGAGGAGTAATTCAGTGCCTTTTTGTCTAAACTGAGTGCCAGCTCCACCGGTATCGGCGTGTCAGTTCACAACCATGGCACAAAGAGTAAAAGCTTACACAAAGGAGCGCTTCACTCACCATGTGAATATTTAAGGACCACCTTGTTTTAGATAGGCTGGGTATAATATGTATGTATTATCTGAATTACACTGATTATGTACATACTTATATTTGTATCTTACACCACCAAATTGGAGCCTTATTTGGCATAAGTCTGCATGTTTATCTAGTGTCATAAACCTAAATTCATTAATTTTTTTGTTAAGGTCTAGAATATGTTTGCACCAGTCTGTTGTTAAGAGATCTTTTTGCGCTCTTGTAAAACTATGTAAGTATAGGATAAATTGTAATCTCTGTTCAGGTTTGTTAAAGGCTAACAACTGTCATCTGTCTCATTTACATTCACTATATTTAGGGTTAATCCTTAGCAATTCTTGTTCTGTGTTTATAACTTATCAGTATGCTGTAGAGGGTTTAAATGCTAGCTACAGATTTAGATAATTGTGTCTATGATTACGGTCTTCTAAGACTGAAACCGGTCAGACGTTTATCTGTTTAGCGTGGGATTTCTGCTATTTCCTGTGCATCGTTTTAATTTGGATTATAATAAAGAATGACTTTTTACTTTTTCATTTCTGAGGCTTTTGGGACTTTCTTTTTATATTATTATTAAGCGGATTTCAGGGATTTGCTCCGCTATTTACAGCCTCTGCTTGCCTGGGATCAAGTATCCACTGTTACAGCCTTGTTTGTAGCCGGTGAAGTCAGAAACCTTAGGCATACCGCTTCAGCATTGGCCCTGCTGCCATCATGTGATCTGGTTCAGTTGCCAAGAGTGATGCGATGAGGAAGTACGCCGGTACTGGTGGAGCTGGCAGTCAGTTTAGACAAAAATGCACTAAATTACTCCTCTCCCTTGTATATGAGTACACACTTATGGGAGGGTTGTTTTACTAATGCTGCACGTGCACTGGTCAGAGTGCTAATATCAGTGCTAAAAGTCTCACCCATTTATCAGGTTGCTATTCCACTGAGTGCTTGTATCTGGACTGACGTTACATGAGCATATATATACCGGTTTCCACACCACCCTGTTCATCTATTGTATGCTATTTCTCTGCTATGGTGGATTGTATCTATATACATATTGCTGATTGTGCTATGTGCTCTGTTATTTACTGCAGACATCTTATTTAAGTCTTTAATATTATCAAGAGGGTCATTACCCCAATGCAGGGGATTCTGGAAATGTATACCCTAATGTTTAATTAGATTGATCAAGATAACTTGGACATGCTAGATTTGGAGGTTGTATTCAGTCATGATTCCCTAAGGATTAAACTGGAAGACCTATTTCAGGACTTTGAAAACTTGAAATTAAAAGAACAGAAGCTGAAATGGGACAGATAGATCTTAATGAAGTATCAAGGTTTAAAGATGATCGAGGGTTAAGACTGAATAAGTTTCTAACGTATGATATTAAAGATCAGACCTTTATCTCACGCTGGAATCAAGCATTAACTGCTTGTTCACTAGCACTGATTTCTCTCCTCATAGAGTGCAAGGATGTTTTATTAAATGAAGTTAAGTCTTAAATTGCCTCTATACAGTCTGAAATGGACAGGTTTAAATAAAGTGATATATATATATATATATATATATATATATATATATATATATACAATTTGAAGCCATTTTTTTAAAAAAACTATAGAGGAGTCTAAGAAACTAGTGATTCAAACTAAACACACAGTTTTTGAGAGACCAAAAGGATTACTCCCTTGCTGTTGTCTATGTGTGGCGTCGCCGCCAAATAAATAAGTCCTGGTTTAATTCAGTTAAATTAACACAAAATCAGAAGGCACCACAATAGGAGTAACAGACAGAGGTTACAGGACCCCCCGCCTGAACTCCCGAAGAAAGTTACATTTTCTGAATCAGAGGTGGATGCCTCTGATGAAGATAGATTTGCCTCTAGTTTTGAAGGCATTTCAGGGGGCGAGCAGGTGTCAGGGGGGAAATGTTGCCAATTGAAACTTAAGTACAAACATTATCAGGTGGTGACAAAAAAGGTATTTTGCAAAGCTCTACACCTCTAGGAGTAAGACCAAAAACAGGTAGATCAGACACACATTCTGAACACATAGCTAAAAATGGTTCACATGAGAGGGACCACTCTAGTCAACCACCGGCTAAGGTTAGTACCCAGGTTTTTCACAAGACCCAAAGACAATTCCAGGATGGGGTAAATCAGAACCTAGGAGCCATAGGCCAAATTATGGAGGGCAGGGACAACCCAGGTACATGTTAAGAGCAAAGAACAACAACAAGAATCAGAAGAAGTATCAATAAATATGGTGATTAATATTTCTTCATACATCTTAAATGATGTTGAACGTAAGGTCCTGAATTATGATTTAGGTTTTGTTCCTTCAAGATCATTTGATATATTTCAGACCATTCTCAACGTAAACAAACTTGTTAAGGACCTTACTCTCTGCAAGTTCTTTTCAGATGAAACAACTGAATATACAGGTGACAGTCAGACCCCGATGATGTCTGGTATGTATAGTTCCTTGACCTTTGAAGATACCTGCACAGTGCTGTCCCTTGAGGGTTTTCAGAGTGAGAGGGGTGCTATTGAAGACCCTCATCTGCAAACAATGAAACGGACCTTAAGGTCCAAATCTACCTTTTACCCTCTCCAGGCTAGAGGAAAATTACTTGAGGTTTTTCACAATTGGGTTGTAGAAGATCTAACTGAGCTATCAAGAACCATGACCTTTTTGTTAAGGTCTAGAATATCTTTGCACTAGTCTGTTGTTAAGAAATCTTTTTTTGTGCTCTTCTAAAACTATGTAAGTATGGGAAAAATTGTAATCTCTGTTCAGGTTTGTTAAAGGCTAACAAATGTCATCTGTCTCATTTACATTTAGTATATTTAGGGTTAATCCTTGGCCATTCTTGTTCTGTGTTTTTAACCTATCAGGATGCTGTAGAGGGTTTAAAAGCTAGCTACAGATGTAGATTGTGTCTATGATTTCTGCTATTTCCTGTGCATCATTTTATTTTGGATTGTAATAAAGAATTATTTTTTACTTTTCATTTCTGAGGCTTTCTTGACTTTCTTTTTTACAAGATGCTAGCATGTATTAAAAGAGATACTGATTAAAGGGAGGAAAGCACAATTCTGTCACTATATAAATCCGACCTCACCTTGAGTATGGAGTGCTGATCTGGGGACAAATCTCAGAAAAGATATTGCAGAGTTAGATAAAGTTCAGAGACTGGCCACAAAACTAATAATGGTAATCGAGAATTTAAACTTCTAGGAGAGATTAACCAAACTGGGTCTGTTTTCTCTAGGAAAAAAGGTGCTTGAGAGGTGATATAATTACTTTATATAAATATATTAAAGTCCCATATACAGATTAGATGTAAGTTCTGTTTATTCTGATGAAATTGTTTGTGACGAGAGGACACAATTTAAGACTTGAGGAAAGAAGATTTACTATCCAGCAATGTCAACTTTTTTAACCATAAGAGCAATCAAATTGTGGAACTCATTGCCTAAAGAGGTAGTAAATGCTTAGATACATTTCTGGCTAGAAACAGAATTCAGAGATTCAGGCCCCTATTTAACAAAGGTCTAGCTGACCTGATCCGACAGTGCGGATCAGGTCCGCAAGACCTCGCTGAATGCGGAGAGCAATACGCTCTCTGTATTCAGCATTGCACCAGAAGCTCACAAAAGCTGCTGGTGCAACGCCGCCCCCTGCAGACTCGCGGCCAACAGGCGGACAGGGTTATGGAGCAGCGGTCTTTGTGACTGCTACTTCATAACTACTGTTTCTGGCTAGTCTTCAGACTCGCCAGAAACACGGGCCGTCAAGCTCCTTTCGGAGCTTGATGGATAGGCCCCATAATCTCTTGTCTTAAATGGATCACCTATTTAATGGAATTAATTTAAGCTCAAATTGAGCTTTTTTATTGTAAATCTAGTAGAATCTGTATAGGCTGAACTCAATGGACTTTTGTCATCTTTCAACCTCTTCTACTATGTTATTATAAATTAAAAAAAGGATTTTTTTTTTTTTTTAAAGATTTTTATTGAGGTAATTGCAAACAAATTACAAGCAGTATATAATCCTTCATATCAATAAGTCATATACAAACATTTTGGCATCTGTATGACATTTATAAACAACCAAATAAAAGAATCAAGGACTAAATTAGCCCAATCCCAGAAATAAACATTGCAATAATCATATCTAAACAACCTATAATATATTATAATATCACATCACAATTGTTGACTGTACTCATATAGTTGCCATAATTCAAGGGAAAGAGCCTATAGAAACAATACCTCATCTTAAATAATAGGGGGGGTGTATATCAATAACTTCTATGAATAATCACACTTAATCTCAGTTTAGGGAGATACATATGGGGTCTGTGCCCCTGAGCTTAACTAGTAAGCTAAATAGTAGGGGTAAACAGAGCTCAACATAGTACAAAAGACTTAACAGAAATATAGTAGTATAGAGAAACTGGACTAAGAATAAAGGTTCCATTTGTTTATGAAATAGACTTAAGTAGTGGGGGATCAGCCCATTGTAAAATGGCTATAATACCTAGGAAGTAGAAATGACTCAATACATCAAACTCGTAAACACACCTAGCTAAATAAAGTCTAATGTATATATCCAAGTGAAAAGTTTAGGAACACTAGAGCACTACTACACAACTAAATAGTAGTAATATAAACATAATCCATCTTGTGCAGCTTAAGAACTGTAGATATGTATAAAGCTTCAAACAATTAAAATATTGACTAACAGATAACATATTACTGTGTGGTAAATTGTGTCTGTAGAGAAAACCTAACGCAGATTACTGCGTAATCCAGTCTGTGGTGCCTATTTCAATGCGTAAACATGGGCTCCATCCTCCAAACAGAGTTAATTATCTAATGTATATAAAAAGGGCCTCTTTTGCCACCAAGGCCGCAAGTGGCTCAAAAGGCGCCTATTACAACTGTTTAAAACTAATGATAAACAGTGTATGGCTACCTAGCTAGATCTAGTCCACTATCCCACCCAACACATCTTACTAGTTCACCCCACATTTTCCTGTGCTTAACAAATAATCTAGGTGTGGGGGGGGGGGGGAGTCGGCAAATAAATACTATAGGAGCTTCCATAACTATAAATATCGTAACAGCATAAATTGTATACAATGGGGAGATATACATTAATGGGTTGCATTGTAGATTACATGAGGCATAGATGGACTAAGGGGTATGCTCATTACCAGAGCTTAGAGGAGAAAAAAACTGGTGGTTCTTTGAAATAATTCCCAGAGTTTAGAAGGCTAGAGGTAGAAGCTCTTATGGGATAAGCACATAAAGCTGAGATTGATCTTACTTAGACAGTTATCCTCCCCTGCTAGGATTACAACTGGTCATTTGAGTTAATGGATATTCTCGTCCCCATAATAAACTCTCTAATCCATATACATTTTCAAGAGTAAGGGTCACCCTGAGTAACATATATAGCTGCAAAATTTACCTCTAGTATTAAAGCTGAGTTAGTACAAACATCTACCCTCAGAAACATTGTGGAACATAGCATGCATACTGGGATCACAGAGGTAGGAGCATATGTCTAACAACTATCATCCGTTAGTTATAAAAGAGATTGAGGCTTATATAGGGCTGTCCGCCCCTATGCTATAATATATTATCCTAGCTACTGTACAATTCATCAATGTGTTTTCATATTGCACATTCAGCAAGAACAGTATTCATCTTGTACTCCTAAGTACCTCAGAGCCTCAGTATTGGAATAATTATAATATATTTGTGTAATCGAATATCCGCATTGGACAAGAATCTTATCCAGTATTGTTCAGCCGTAATAAACATACATCGTTTCACTGTATTGCATAATTACGGTTCCCAACTTCACAGTAGAACATTAAGCCATCATAAAGAGATGAACGTCATTAACTAGAACCATCTCACTAGAGGTTACTACAAAATAGACTATTCTCATCCTGGGCTAATCAGCCTACATTTATAACATGTATAACATAGAGACAAGCAATTTTAGAGCTCTTAAGACAGATCCTACAGCATCAGACCCCTAACGTAAGTGAGCAGTAAATTCTATATAAGCATATTTAACAGGACTTGTGTACCTCTAGTGAAAGTATCACATGCTGTATTGCTATATATAGCAAACTAGATGGTTGATGGCTATGCAAATATAATAGACATATAAGATCTAATTAATTACAGGATAACAAAGATGTGAATTCAGGAACTTGGTCAAGTATACTGCGCTTCAGGGTGATAAACTCTATTAAACACACAATTAAAAAACAGTAAAGACAACTATATATACAATATATAATTGCAACCAGTATACATGTAATATGGGGAACGTTAGGTAAATAGCTTTATTTGAAGATTAATATTATGAGAGTGCAACTTAAGTAGGTGTCAGAATTGACTCGTGTGCAGAGGTTAATTGCAGATAAGATGAATGTCTGGTACTCATGCAAAAGTCTAGAACTTCAGACATCTCCATCTTCATGAATAGAACTAAAAATTGGGGATCATTTGACACTAAAGGGAAATTACAGAAAAGTTGCAACACTGATAAAAGTGTAGTTTCCCTTTCCAATCGTTCAGGTCACCTTACCCCACACCAGTACTCCAAAATCCCAGAGGCCTCATATGGTGTTAGTAAAGTTTGCAGGCAAAATTCTCCAGCCTCTTGGGAATATATATGCCTTGTTGATGCAGATGAGAGCCTAACAGCCTCCTCTTTAAGGACAATCCGTATAGGTGGATTATGATGAGTGACCACGCATCTGGAGCCCATCACTGCTGGTCTCATCTTATTCAGTCGAGTTATTGTACTGTCCTGTAGGTCATTCTCCAAGTCCTCTGCCTTCTCAGTCCCTTGGGCTAGATGGTTGGCGTGCTGTCTTCGGTAATCGGCGCTTCCCGATCAAACCATGCTGACTCGTTACTCCCACTGATCCGCCCTTGTCTAATCATTTGCGGCGGCCCCTCTGGGGCTAGTTTGCTGGAGTACGAAAGAGATTCCTCCCCAGATAGGCTAGATTGACACTCTGGCCTCTAGTTATCAACGTGTCTACTTACCTGCCATCGCCGGCCCCAATACGCCCGCCTAAGCTCGCCTACCATCGCTGCCGCGGACCTGAATAATCTTGCCAAAGTTATCAATAAATCTGTCAAAAAGCCGTGCACCAAGTACGGGGCGATGAGCAGTGGACTGTGATAGTTATCACTCATCCGATCTCGCTGCTCTTCGGCTTTTTGACAGCTTTATTGACAAGCTGTCACTAAGCACACACAATAAACTACACTGTTCTACCCCCTATACCAGCGCCCCCGGAGCCCCCCACAACTAAATAAAGTTATTAACCCCTAAACCGCCGCTCCCGGACACCGCCGCAACTATAATAAATGTATTAACCCCTAAACCGCCACTCCCGGAGCCCACCGCCACCTACATTATACCTAGTAACCCCTATCCTGCCCCCCCTATACCGCTGCCACCTATAATACATTTATTAACCCCTATCCTGACGATCCCGGATCTCGCCGCAACTAAATAAATTGTTCTTCAGCGCCCCTTGGATGAAGACTTCGGCCGCTGCGGATGTCCTCTTCTGTTCCATCGGTGGTCGGCTGGCTGAAGACGGCTAAAGGTAGGATGATCTTCAGGGGGGTAGTGTTAGGTTTATTTAAGGGGGATTTGGGTTAGAGTAAGGGTGTGTGGGTGGTGGGTTTTAATGTTGGGGGGGTTGTATTTTAATTTTACAGGCAAAAGAGCTGTTTTCTTTGGGGCATGCCCCGCAAAAGGCCCTTTTAAGGGTTGGTAAGGTAAAGGTAATAGAGCTTTTTAATGTAGAATAGGGTAGGGCATTTTTTTATTTTGTGAGGCTTTGTTATTTTATTAGGGGGCTTAGATTAGGTGTAAGTAGCTTAAAATTGTTGTAATATTTTTGAAATGTTTGTAACTTATTTTTTTTTATTTTTTGTATCTTATTTTTTTTATTTTTTTGTACTTTAATTAGTTTATTTAATTGTATTTAATTGTAGTGTTAGGTTTAATTGTAACTTTAGGATTTATTTTACAGGTAATTTTGTATTTCTTTTAGCTAGGTAGTTATTAAATAGTTAATAACTATTTAATAACTATTCTAACTAGCTAAAATAAATACAAAGTTACTTGTAAAATAAATATAAATCCTAAAATAGCTACAATGTAATTATTAATTACATTGTAGCTATCTTAGGGATTATTTTACAGGTAAGTATTTAGTTTTAAATAGGAATAATTTATTTAAGTATAGTGTAGTGTTAGGTGTAATTGTTAGGTTAGTTTTTATTTTACAGGTAAATTTGTCTTTATTTTAACTAGGTAGCTATTAAATAGTTAATAACTATTTAATAGCTATTGTACCTAGTTAAAATAAATTGAAAGTTGCCTGTAAAATAAGAATAAATCTTAAGATAGCTACAATATAATTATTATTTATATTGTAGCTATATTAGGGTTTATTTTAAAGGTAAGTATTTAGTTTTTAATAGGATTAATTTAGTTAATAAGAGTTATAATATTTAGATGTATTTAATTAATATTTAAGTTAGGGGGGTGTTAGGGTTAGACTTAGTTTTAGGGGTTAATAATTTTATTATAGTGGCGGCGGTGTAGGGGGGGCAGGATAGGGGATAATAAATGTATTATAGGTTGCGGCGGTTTAGGGGGGGCAGGATAGGGGTTAGTAGTAGTATGATGTGTCATAAACATATAAGAAAAGGGGATACAAATACAAACCAGTAGTGCAACATTTATGTATTATAAAAGATTATTTTATTTACTTAATGTTAAAAATGCTCACATGCATAACCCTCAATCCAATATGAGGTATCACAAAGGCATGTAGTAAAATGTTTGTTACATCAATGGCAATTTTTCCAAAGCATGTGTGTCAGAAACACATTCACCATACATACAGAGTGAGGTTGTAAGATTAAAAAGCGGTATACCCCCTTTCCCCTTTCCTTATGTTTATGACACATCATACTACTGAGAGGAGGATACCTGGTCGAATCTGCAGTTAAAGGGATCCATTCTACCATATTGAGAAGACACTGAAGCGGTTTCTGGGATTGCTGAGGGATATCTATTCCTTAAAGGGACGCACTTACTTACCTCATAGGATTGAGGTCACCTGCTGTAAGTAGGCATCAATCTGTATTTTTTGGATTACATAAGAATAAGACTGCATACCAAGCAAACTTTGTGAATCCAAGAGTGTGTTTTCTCATACAGATATTATATCACAAATATGAACTTATTTGGCATTGATCTGGTTTAACCTTTAAGAAGAAGTTTGATTTTTAATTAACCTGGGACTTGATAAATTGATTTATTTATTGATTTTATATTAATGAATTAAGAAAATACTATTTCCATATATATGTACCTTACTGAAAAAATCAATCTGTTCCAATTCTCTTTACACATTGTATGAAATGTTTGCTGTGATTACAATCCACCAGGTTTTGGGAAAACTATTAGTAGAATATTAACTGACATTCATTTGTATATTTAATTTTATCTATCTATTTATTTACCAATATTGTTTCATATACCTATCTAGCTATCTGTATAGCCAAATAGCATTTATCCTCTGTCATACACATATAAGTAAAAATAATTGTATACGGTCATTTAAACCAAGCGCCTGGATACCTACCTTTTCACACGCACACATACAGGGAGTGCAGAATTATTAGGCAAGTTGTATTTTTGAGGATTAATTTTATTATTGAACAACAACCATGTTCTCAATGAACCCAAAAAACTCATTAATATCAAAGCTGAATAGTTTTGGAAGTAGTTTTTAGTTTGTTTTTAGTTATAGCTATTTTAGGGGGATATCTGTGTGTGCAGGTGACTATTACTGTGCATAATTATTAGGCAACTTAACAAAAAACAAATATATACCCATTTCAATTATTTATTTTTACCAGTGAAACCAATATAACATCTCAACATTCACAAATATACATTTCTGACATTCAAAAACAAAACAAAAACAAATCAGTGACCAATATAGCCACCTTTCTTTGCAAGGACACTCAAAAGCCTGCCATCCATGGATTCTGTCAGTGTTTTGATCTGTTCACCATCAACATTGCATGCAGCAGCAACCACAGCCTCCCAGACACTGTTCAGAGAGGTGTACTGTTTTCCCTCCTTGTAAATCTCACATTTGATGATGGACCACAGGTTCTCAATGGGGTTCAGATCAGGTTAACAAGGAGGCCATGTCATTAGATTTTCTTCTTTTATATCCTTTCTTGCCAGCCATGCTGTGGAGTACTTGGACGCATGTGATGGAGCATTGTCCTGCATGAAAATCATGTTTTTCTTGAAGGATGCAGACTTCTTCCTGTACCACTGCTTGAAGAAGGTGTCTTCCAGAAACTGGCAGTAGGACTGGGAGTTGAGCTTGACTCCATCCTCAACCCGAAAAGGCCCCACAAGCTCATCTTTGATGATACCAGCCCAAACCAGTACTCCACCTCCACCTTGCTGGCGTCTGAGTCGGACTGGAGCTCTCTGCCCTTTACCAATCCAGCCACGGGCCATCCATCTGGCCCATCAAGACTCACTCTCATTTCATCAGTCCATAAAACCTTAGAAAAATCAGTCTTGAGATATTTCTTGGCCCAGTCTTGACGTTTCAGCTTGTGTGTCTTGTTCAGTGGTGGTCGTATTTCAGCCTTTCTTACCTTGGCCATGTCTCTGAGTATTGCACACCTTGTGCTTTTGGGCACTCCAGTGATGTTGCAGCTCTGAAATATGGCCAAACTGGTGGCAAGTGGCATCTTGGCAGCTGCACGCTTGACTTTTCTCAGTTCATGGGCAGTTATTTTGCGCCTTGGTTTTTCCACACGCTTCTTGCGACCCTGTTGACTATTTTGAATGAAACGCTTGATTGTTCGATGATCACGCTTCAGAAGCTTTGCAATTTTAAGAGTGCTGCATCCCTCTGCAAGATATCTCACTATTTTTGACTTTTCTGAGCCTGTCAAGTCCTTCTTTTGACCCATTTTGCCAAAGGAAAGGAAGTTGCCTAATAATTATGCACACCTGATATAGGGTGTTGATGTCGTTAGACCACACCCCTTCTCATTACAGAGATGCACATCACCTAATATGCTTAATTGGTAGTAGGCTTTCGAGTCTATACAGCTTGGAGTAAGACAACATGCATAAAGAGGATGATGTGGTCAAAATACTCATTTGCCTAATAATTCTGCACTCCCTGTATATATATATATATATATATATATATATATATATATATATATATATATATATATATATATATATATATATATATATATACATATATATATATATATATATATATATATATACATATATATATATATATATATATACATATATATATATATATATATATATACATATATATATATATATATATTATAATATAATACAAATGTATTTAATTTATATGTTTTATATATTACATTTTAATGTATTCAAAAAGCAATTTGGGATTTTTTTTACTTTATTCTCCAACTAGACCAACTGATGATTGAATAATTTTGTTTGCATTATCTTTATAGTATAAAAAATGAGAAAACCTTGTCATCTTTAAAATGCCAAAATATGAAAAACTTCACAAGGGCAATAAATCTTTATAAATGCTGCATGAGGGGCCAAGGTGTGGATGAAAGATCCAATTAAATCTCTAGTACCCCTGTAATGCCCATGCTCTGCTCTTGGAGACACTTTTTGTTCTATCCAGCCAGACATCCTAACAGAACAGATATGTAAATATTTTACAGTTACAGACATTTCAATAAACCTTTTTAGCAAGTGTGATTTTTTTTAACACAAAGGAAATTCTTAAGAATCATTTTTTTGCCTTAACCCAGACCCCAGATATTTTTGAATAATCTTACTGTGATTGCCCTTATGGCTTTTATTAGAAGTGTAGCAACTACTCTTTTCAACATATAATGTTATGTTGGAGATTAGCTTTGAACCTATGTCCTTAGAACATCAAAATATGATTCCTTGTTCTTGTATTTGAACATTTTTATAAGTTTAAAGTGTTTTGTTATGGCACCTTATTCTCAGCTCTATTATTCAAGAAAATTGTTTTAAAATTTTAAATCCTTTGGAGAGTTTCTAGTTTGTGAATACTGTACAGAAAGATCCTAAAAACATCAATTTGCTTGAGACCCCATTACATTGTAGTTTGTAAAATGTTTCACTCTGTAAGAAAATTTGAATTGGTACTTTCAGCAAAGATATCAATATCACATCATGAAAGTGCTGGGGAATAAACATACTCACTGAGGCCTACTTATTAGTGTGCGAGCGGACATGATCCGATATTGCGGATCATGTCTGCCGCACATCGATAAATGCTGACAGCATACGCTGTTGGCATTTATCGTTTCACAAGTAGTTCTGGTGAACTGCTGGTGCAACGCCACCCCCTGCAGATTGACAGCCAATCGGCCACCAGCAGGGGGTGTCAATCAACCCTATCATATTGGATCGGGTTGATTTTAGGCGATGTTTGTCCGCTGCCTCAGAGCAGGCGGACGGGTTATGATGCAGTGGTCTTTGGACCGCTGCTTCATAACTTGTGTTTCTGCCGTGCCTGAAAGCTCGCCAGAAACACGGGGCTTCAAGCTCCATTCAGAGCTTGATAAATATGCCCCATAATGTCAGAGGAAAAGGCTATGCTGAGGAATCGAGGACTAACATAATCTACCTGTCAACTTAGAACTTTAGTTCACCCAGAGCAAAATTCTTCATCTTTTCCTAAAATGCACAAAAAATTTAGGGAATTTGAGCTACTTAATTGTATTTTTCATGCCTTATCTCTATAACTATTTAACACAACCTTATCCTGCGCTATCTAGATTATGTGAACTCATTAGCCCAGATTACAAATTTAGCTCAAAATTAGTGTTAACATCTACTGCTTGCATTTTTGTGCTTGTATTACAAATTCATGGTTAAAATATATAGGGCTAGATTACAAGTGGAGCGCTAAATTATAGCTCAACCGCAAACGTTTGCGGACGCGCAATAATTAACACTCTCTGGTTAATTTTTTAAATGTGCCCCAAATGCCCCCAAAATATAGTCTAGTGTATTTTAATAAAAAATAAGCATATTTATTTTGTATTAAAATGAATGCATTAGGAAGTATTTTGGGGCTAAAATTTGAAGGGCAAAGGAAGAGCCGAATATCAATATTGGAAGTTGCAGTCATGTGACCCGTGATATGTCACTCCAGGGTGCTATAGCTTCTCGGAGCCTTTTACTGCGGACTCAAAAGCAGGGTTGCCACCCCACAACAGGCAAAGTCAAACAATCCATCATAATAAAGGATGAACAGCAGCAAGTAAAATAAAGTGTAACCTTTATTCCAGCTTTAAAACAAAGAACAGGTAGTCCAAAGAAGGAGACCTCTGGCTGGTTTACGCGTTTCGGCAGGATACTGTAATCATAGCTTTGTTTTAAAGCTGGAATCATAACTTTGTTTGTTTTAAATCTGGAATAAAGGTTAAGTTTTATTTTGCTTGCTGCTGCTTATCCTTTATTACAATGGAGTGTAAAAAAAAAAAAAAAACGGCTCTGAAAATTGCCTTTACATTGTGGTCAATGGGAACTATGTTTTCCCAGAAAATATATATGTATATGCTTATATACATATATATTTATGTGTTAATATGTGAGTATACACATATTAACACATAAATATATATGTATATAATAATATATATATTAAAGTTTGCTGCCATCGCTGCACTACTTACCCCCTTCACTGCATAATGTTCTGATGCCGTCAGAGACAAACGAGACTCCCATAGGAGCCTATGGAAGCAAGCTCTCGCAAATGCAATACTTCCCAGCAATGTGAATGCGATGTCGTGTTCATATTGCTGAAAACATGTAATACCAGCGCTCATTATCGTGCGTTGGTATTACACAGTGGAGCGGAAATATCACTTTCATGAAAGCGATATTTAAAGCTCCACTTGTAATCTGGCTTATAATGCACAAGGTAGTATAATGCAAGCTACAATATTCCTGTCAGAAAGCTCAGGTGAGTTTTTTCCCCCTCAGATAATAGATTTCTATAAAAGCCCATGCTAAAATAATATATAATGTCAAATAACATTCAAGTGAGCGCAAAAATAGTGCTCAAGTAGTGAAGATTTTTTTTTATATATGCATCCCATGTTTTTAAATGCAGTATAGAAAGTGATTACATTTATTACCTAGTTTCCCAAATGTGAAGGCAGTAGTTTGGATTGTGCACAAGCACCTCCTGTAACTAATTACCTGTGATACAAGCTCATTGAGCATGTTACAGTTTTTCATTGGAATAATAGAGTGTGCTATTTATGTATCAGGTGCATTAAAATGCTTTGGGTAAACTTTTTGCTTTGATTAAAAAAATAGATTTTAGTGATTCCTTAAAAGTAAAACAATATTAGTGGTTTACCCTTTTAATTTAATGATTGTTTTGTCAACCTCGGCAGAGCGGTACTTAGGCTATGGTGATATAGACTGAGGTCTCTTGCAACAGAGAAATATAAAGACAGTGAGGCCTATTTATCAAAGCGTCAACTGAAAATAAGCTGGAATTCCGCTTCGTAATTGTCGCAAGATTGTTCCGCCGTAGTTATCAAAGCGTCAAGATCGGCAAATGTTGAAATTTGTGACGTAACATATGATCCCGCGATCTCAATCCAATGCACATCGATGCAAGTTGAATACCCGTGGAATTTGAGCGGAATCGTGTTCATTCGCCCTCCTATTCGACACTCACAAAGTTATCAAAATTTCTACAATTACGCTCAGGTCTTTTACGACTCAGCGTACCTGGTTTTCATTCTGCCACCCTTTAGGTCGCGGATGCCATAGAACTCAATGGGAGTCGGAAAACACAGAAAGCTTATGTTCGATGCTGCAAGATAATGAAGTATATTATATAATACAATAAATTAGACACTTTATTACAATTGTATACTCTTTCTAAATCAAACAATATTATTGCTCCACATTTGGTGCACTAGTAGATAGATATAGGGATAAAAATGAAAAAATACATTACTACTTATGGATTATGCTACAACTTTGTTTCTCATTACAAAGCAAGGGGACAATTCTATTTCTACAAATTTGGTGCAATGTTTTGCACCAAACTTGTCGCACTAATAGATATAAATAAATACACAACATAATATAGCGAACTTCCTTTTTATTTTTTGGAAAAATCTATGTGCACCATGTTTAAGCCATGTAATACAAGTCCCACTCTCCACTTTGCGCCATATTTGACACAACACTTTTCGCACCAATTATGACGCAAACTCCTAAATAACCCACACACTACTGAATTTTTCCACCACTTTTGATTGGAATATGCATAATCACATTCAAAATACAATCTGATTCAAATACACATTATAAACTATTACTAACTAATCAAATTGCTTGATACTTGTGTCATTGATCACTCATCAGAACTTGTAAGTGCCATCTGTTACATTGTGCATTATACTTTGAAAGTATGTATATGTGAAATTAGTATTAAAGATAAACATTGATGCTGACATTAGGACACACAGTGTAATATTTTAGACAAGGATTTTAAAATTCTAACTGATGTTTAATGCAATGAATCTTAAGCTGATAGCTCAAAGGGATAGCAAACCTAACTTTAAACTTTCATGATTCAGATGAAAAGAAATTAAAATCACCTCTTTACTGGCATGCTATTTTCAGTGTATTTCTTCCTTGTCTTGAATTTATTTTTCAGTAAGAAATTTCATCTTATATGCCAGCCCATTTTATAATACCTGTGTAGGGGTGGTTTTTAAAAATAGATTGCAATCAGGAGGGGTTACACAGGTGCAGAGAGAAACCTGGTCCAGCTCTTAAAGGGACAGGAAAGCCCAAAATATTCTTTCATGATCTGGATAGCACATACAATTTTAAACAACTTTCCAATTTCCTTCTGTTATCAAAGTTACTTCATTCTCTTGTTATCCTTTCTGAAGGAACAGCATTGCACTACTGGCAGCTAGCTGAACACATCAATTTAGCCAATAACAAGAGACAAATGTGTTTAGGCACAAATTATCAGTTAGCTCCCACTAGTGTAGGATATGTACGTATTATTTTCCAACAAGGGATTCTAAGAGAACAAATCACATTTGAAATTAGAATTGGAATGGAAAGTGTTTTAAAATTACATGCTCTATCTGAATATCCATTGTTTGCAAATAAATACATATGAGAGAGAGCAAAAGAGAGGGGGGAGAGAGAGAGCGCAAAAGAGAAGGGGGGGAGAGAAAGCACAAAAAAGAGGGGGGAAGAGAGCACAAAAGAGAGGGGGGGAGAGAGCGCAAAATAGAGGGGGGGGAGAGCGCAAAAGAGAGGGGGGAGAGAGAGCGCAAAAGAGAGGGGGGAGAGAGCGCAAAAGAGAGGGGGGAGAGAGCGCAAAAGAGAGGGGGGAGATAGAGCACAAAAGAGAAGGGGAGAGAGCACAAAAGAGAGGGATAGAGAGAGAGCGCAAAAGAGAGGGGAGAGAGCGCAAAAGAGAGGGGGGAGAGAGAGAGAGCGCAAAAGAGAGGGGGAGAGAGAGAGCACAAAAAAGAGGGGGAGAGAGAGCAAAAGATAGGGGGGAGAGAGAGTAAAATAGAGGGGGAGGGAGAGAGCGCAAGGGGTGGGACCGATGTACTGCAAAAACTGGGCTTTAGGACTAGTATACTATAATGTGTTAAAGAGAAATTTCTTGTCCGTGGACAGTAATGAAATGGTATAAATAAAGTTTGGAAAAACCTGAATAGATGCGAGATCGATGACTGCTAGTTAACAACAGTCCGATGCTCTTCACACTGTACTTGACGCTTGTGTTTTTGACAGCTTTTTTGATAAATAAGGAGATCGTATTCAGATTCGCGGCTGCGATGTTTGGCGATGTTTGGCGGGCGTATTGAGGCCCACGAATGCAACATAGTTAACACTTTGATTAATATCCCCCATTAACTTTACTCTAATTTTAAGCTTATTTGATTACTAACAAAAACCTTTGCAACCTTGGTTGATGCGAAAATTAAACCACACTGTCAAGGAAGAGCAATTTATTTTATTAACTTAATTTCCTTTTAAATGTCACTTATGTCACTTAATATGAAACACTAACATTCACTTAGAAATGTATATATGAAATATCTATAAAAAAGAAGATAGATATCCACAATAACTGTATGTTACTAAGAATATTTTTATTGGCATTGTCAAGCATATTTCTTTCTAATTTTAAAATCTTACTGATTAAATTTGACCCACTGTCCTCCCATGGAATAGGGCATGAATTCCAGAGTAATGAGAACTTGAAAGAGTGGTTCTTTCATGCAGAGAGGTCAACAATGTCCCTTGAGCTTGACTTTACCAGAATTTTATATTCAGATTAATATAAAATAGTAATAAAGTGTGTTCATCCATTTCAAAAACTTCACTTTGCCCCAAATATGTCGCTACTTGCTAAATTCGTAATGTGTCCTGCTCAGAAAAAGAATACATTTACACTATCCTATAATATAAAAGGCCAAGTATGTTTGTCTAAAGCTGTCATGTGCAGTAGAGACAGCACGAGGACAAACACACCTGGCCTTAGAGTCCCTACCTGATCTGCTGTTTGCAACCAGTGCGGGCAGAAGTGGGCGTGGACGGGTGTGGGTGGGTGTGACCAGATGTGACTGGGGTGGAGCCGGACATGACAGGGGCAGGGCCAGGTGTGACAGGGTGGGGCGGCACAGTTACACACCCAAGATAGAGGGGAGAGAGATAGAGAGGGGGAGAGATTTAAAGAGGGGGAGAGATTTAAAGAGGGGGAGAGAAGAAAAGAGATGAGAAAGAGCTAAAGATAGGATAAGAGAGAGCAAAAGAGAGGGGGAGAGAGAAAATACGAGGGGGAAAGAGAGAGAGCAAAAGAGAGGAGGAGAGAGAAAATAATAGGGGGAAAGAGAGAGAGCAAAAGAGAGGGGAAGAGAGAGAGCAAAAGAAAAGGGGGAGAGAGAGCAAAAGAAGAGAGGGGGAGAGAGAGAGGGGAGAGAGGGGGGATAGAGAGAGGTGGAAAATAGAGAGAGGGGGGAGATAGAGAGAGGGAGGAGATAGAGAGAGGGGGAGAGAGAGGGGGAGAGAGAGAGGGGAGATAGAGAGAGGGGGAGAGACGGGGAGAGAGAGAGGGGGAGAGAGAGCAAAAGAGAGGGGGAGAGAGCAATAGAGAGGGGGAGAGAGAGAGCAAAAGAGATGGATGGAGAGAGAGCAAAAGAGAGGGGGGAGAGAGCAAAAGAGAGGGGGGAGAGAGAGAGTAAAAGAGAGGGGGAGAGAGAGAGAGAGCAAAAGAGAGGGGGGAGAGAGAGAGCGCAAAAGAGAGGGGGGGAGAGAAAGCACAAAAAAGAGGGGGAAGAGAGCACAAAAGAGGGGGGGAGAAAGTGCAAAATAGAGGGGGGGGAGCGCAAAAGAGAGGGGGGAGAGAGAGCGCAAAAGAGAAGGGGGGATAGAGAGCGCTAAAGAGAGGGGGGAGAGAGTGCAAAAGAGAGGGGGGAGAGAGCACAAAAGAGAAGGGGGAGAGAGCCCAAAAGAGAGGGATAGAGAGAGCCCAAAAGAGAGGGATAGAGAGAGCGCAAAAGAGAGGGGGAGAGAGAGAGCGCAAAAGAGAGGGAGAGAGAGAGAGCACAAAAAAGAGGGGGAGAGAGAGCAAAAGAGAGGGGGGAGAGAGAGTAAAATAGAGGGGGAGGGAGAGAGCACAAGGGGTCAGACCGATGTACTGCAAAAAATGGGCTTTAGGACTAGTATACTATAATGTGCTAAAGAGAAATGTCTTGTCCGGGGACAGTAATGAAATGGTATAAATAAAGTTTGGAAAAACCCAAATAGACGCGAGATTGATGACTGCTAGTTAACAACAGTCCGATGCTCTTCGCACTGTACTTGACGCGTGTGTTTTTGACGGCTTTTTTAATAAATAAGAAGATCGTATTCAGATTTGCGGCCGCGATGTTTGGCGGGCGTTTTGAGGCCCACGAATGCAACATAGTTAATGCTTTGATAAATATCCCCCATTAACTTTACTCTTATTTTAAGCTTATTTGATTACTAACAAAAACCTTTGCAACCTTGGTTGATGTGAAAATTAAACCACACTGTCAAGGAAGAGCAATTTATTTTATTAACTTAATTTCCTTTTAAAAGTCACTTATGTCACTTAATATGAAACACTAACATTCACTTAGAAATGTATATATGAAATATCTATAAAAAAGAAGATAGATATCCACAATAATATACAAATAACTGTATGTTACTAAGAATATTTTTATTGGCATTGTCAAGCATATTTCTTTCTAATTTTAAAATCTTACTGATTAAATTTGACCCACTGTCCTCCCATGGAATAGGGGATGAATTCCAGAGTAATGAGATAGAACTTGAAAGAGTGGCTCTTTCATGCAGAGAGGTCAACAATGTCCCTTGAGCTTGACTTTACCAGAATTTTATATTCAGATTAATATAAAATAGTAATAAAGTGTGTTCATGCATTTCAAAAACTCATGGTTATTTCCTGGTAGCAGTAATATTCTAAATCATTCTAAAGATACAATGGTTCCTAAGTGCTTTCATAACACTACTATTTATAATCTTATCAAGAAATCAAATCAATAATATTCTATGGCATTCACAAACCTCTTTCAAGGCCTTTCTATTATTCTTCTGTAACCTTGATCGCTTCAAATATGCAATCAATAGTCTTAACTTTCAGGTGTCAGTTTTTCAAATTTAAATAAACACTCTAAAAAGAATATTTGTTTGACAGAATAATTAAATAAACATTATTCATTTATATTTCTACCAACAACACTATCAGAATCAATATTTCATATTCAATATAAATATTATATTTTTTTCTGAAATAAAAGTACTATTTGGCTTAAGATTAATATGTAATAAAACTTACTTTTTAATTTATTTTTAGTCTTGTAGTTTATTTTATGCATTGATGCAGGCAAAATATCTAGTATGATTTGCTATTTGTTTTACATATTTATTACAGAATCTTACACATCATGTTGGGTCACATTACCCAGTATGCTAAAGGAACACAAGTCAAAGATAAACTTTCATGATTCAGATAGAGCATGCCGTTTTAAGAGACTTTGCAGTCTTTTAACATGCACACTTTCTGAGGCCTTAGCTACTACTGTGTGAGAGTAGCAAAACAGCATGCACCTAGTTTCTCAGCTCATCAATGATGCCTGATGAATTAGCTCATTGATGAGCTGTGAAACTAGTTGCATGCTGTTTAGTAACTTGATTTTATGAAAAGTTTTTATTTATCCAGTTACAATTTGTTAAATTGGCTGCTCTGTTATTCCCTGGTGCGTCTAAACCTGCCTAAAGCCAAGAAGATTTGGGATCGACAGGAATCTGGGAGGAGCTCACCAGTCATCTGGTGAGCTCATCTGGTGACTGTGATAACCAGCTTGTGTTGTATGCAATATTCATCATATAGTGCCAAAAAAAAGTGTGAGTTAACCATTTGGGATTTTTTACACTGCTGTGATACATCTGCCAATCAGTCAACACTATGGCCCCTATTTAACAAAGGTCTGTTGGACCTGATCCGACAGTGCAGATCAGGTCTGACAGACCTCGCTAAATGCGGATAGCAATACGCTCTCCGTATTCAGCATTGCACCAGCAGCTCTTGTGAGCTGCTGGTGCAACTCCGCACCCTGCAGATTTGCGGACAATCGGCCGCCAGCAGGGGGGTGTCAATCAACCCGATCGTACTCAATCAGGTTGAATTGGGGAGATTTCTGTCTGCCTGATCAGAGCAGGCGGACAGGTTATGGAGCAGCGGTCTTTAGACCGCTGCTTCATAACTGGTGTTTCTGGCGAGCCTGAAACACTGAGCTTCACGGAGCTTGATAGATAGGCCCCTATGAGGCACCCCTTTATGTTTTTCATTTTAGAATTCTTCTGGTGATCCCTAACCTTTTGAAGAGGAGCTGCTCTAGGGGATTGGAGCTCCTTATTTGGATGAACTGTGATATTTAAAATTTTATCTGGGACTGAGAAATTTAAGATTTTCCGTATATACATATTGTGTTTGTGAGCATTGGCACCCCCTAAAACTTTGTTTGTAATGTTTTTACAAGGTAATAATTAATAGATTGTCTCAATAATACCATTGTACAGATGTATATATAAAATGACAACAGCAGGAAATGAACATATACAATTGTACTTATAAGAGCAAAAACAAGTTACCTCAATTTTCATTATAATGGTAGAGTAAGAAGATAAACAACCCATTGAAGAAGACTAACTGTGTGACAAATGTGTACCCCATATGAAAAAAGAAGAATTAGGGGGGCTTCAGTAGTGAATAGAGAATAGAAAAAGCCACTCTTGGACCATGTTTATGGGAATGCATTATAGTCCAAAAAAAAAGAACTAAATTAAGTTATAATGTTAAAACATAAACATAATCATAACCCTATCTATATTGTCACATAGTTTGTTAGGTCTATCAACTATAAAATATCAGCTTTCCAACATATGTATGTGGTGGTGGCATTAATAATGTTATCACTCACAGACACTCTAGGGATATGTAACATACACTAGAAGGTGCAAATTAAGATAACATACTCATATTGATATATCACATGAAAACAGAGGATATAATAATCAACATTTGCCTTATTGTCCTATAAAGTGCACAATATTATGGTGAGGGTTACAAACCAAAATTTCCTATGGACTAAGATACCAAACATTGGGAAGTCTGGTAATATAACAATAGGCACTTAGCTATCTCTTTAAAACAATTAAGAGCATGTATAGTAACCTGTAAACAAGATAAAATATGTTAGGCTACCTTTTTTTAAAAAAACTTTCTAACCTAAAGGACAAAAATTGGCAGTGTAAAGTAACTGAATTCAATAACCATTACAGGTGGGGACATAGAAGAGCCCAACATATATATCAAGATACATAAACTAGTGGATAGTCATAAACCAGAATTGGTCATCAGTGATATGCAATATACTCAATTTTTTAAGGTTAAACTTGTATAGTATCCATTGCCCACATGTTCAAATTTAATATGAACCACAATTGTTTTCATAAAATAAAATATAGTTAGCCACATAAAGGTTACAAGGTGCAAGGGTCATTGGAACCTCTTCTAGGCTGTCATTCTATGTATAAATTGTGTGCAAGCTGCCAAATTCAAGAAAATGACCCACAAAGGGAAAAATAATGGGAATGTGCACATATGTATGATTAACCAGAACTTGAAGAAATACCATTTCTGATCTCCTAGCTCTTAAGAATCTATTTAAGCAGAAACATAATTAAAGGGATAGGAAAGTCAAAATTAAACTTGCATGATTCAGATAGAGCATGTCATTTTAAGACACTTTTAAATTCACTTCTATTTTCAAATGTGCTTCGTTCTCTTAGTATCCCTTGTTAAAAAATGAATACACATATCATACACTAGTGGGAGCTGTTGCTAATTGGTGCCTGCACACATTTGTCTCTTGTGATTGGCTACATAGATATTTTCAGCTTCCTGTTAGTAGTGCAATGCTGCCCCTTCAGCAATGGATAACAAGATAATGAAGAAAATGTGATAATATAATTAAATTGGAAAGTTGTTTAAAATTATATGTTCTATCTAAATCATAATTTTTTTTTTTTTGGACTTTACTATCCCTTTAAGGCATATTGCAATGAGAGAATCTTAAAACACAAGCACAAAACAGAAATTGACCATCTAGCCACAAATAAAAATACATGCTACAAAATTGTAATACAGTGCATAAATCTTAAAAGTTTAAGCACAAAGTAAAATGCATATAAAACCACATACAAAAAGATAAAGTGCTACCAATCTATTGACAACAGAGCAGCAAAATGTGTAGAAATAGCCCAACACAAATTGGAGTAAATCAAGTCCCCAGATCATAAGCTTGATAGCCATCATTAGTCATGACATGCCTATAGTGTCTAAGCCTCATAAAAAGCTATAGTAATAGTGTACAGACCACTGACAATAAACATACTCATCTAGAGAGCAATATTCCATAGCTAATTTAACCTACTCCATGCCAAGGAAACAGCACGGCAAAACAAAGCTCCTACTTTTACAATGAATAGCAGAACTGTCCCACAAATGTTGTGAGGTAAGTCTGTAGGATGTGACGCAGAAGACAGCCACAAGGTGATTTATGCTCTGTTGCTTCATCCCAGACTGAGCTCAAATCCAGTGGCATGCAGGGCAATTTAAAGTGATTAGTAGAATTTTTTTTAGCTGATTCATCTCTCGGGTGTGACTTTGGGGAGCTGTGCAACGCACCTTCCATGTGTCATTCATGTATCCACTGTGTTAGCAGACCATATTGTCAGTAACATATACCAAGAAAAAGGTCCTATGGCCACTGCATAAAAGCACAACAAAAACACTTCTGCAAACAACCTATTATTACTACTGTAGTAAACACACCACTGAGGCTCTGTATTTCAACACATTGCAGGAAAATATAATTACAACATTGAGCCATTCATTTTATCCTATTTGAATTTGCAGCATATATGCAACTTAATTCCTTTTCAATGACTGTTCCAATCCTTTAGAAATGCTGTTTAAATTAAACAGACATAACCCCACAAATGTTTCTTTCATTATTCAGATTGAGCATGCAATTTTAAACAACTTATAGGTACATTTTTACTGAAAGGGCCTGGAGCAGTTATGAAGCTATCGTTAAACAGTGATAGCTTGAAAAGTCATAACTTTCTTAGTGAAAAAATGTAAACATTATTCAGCTGGTTGTGTCTTGATAACAAGTAATATAACATATTACAAGTTGAGTTCAATTGATAATGCATGGCTTTGCACAAACCAATAATCGAGTATGAAAATGTTTTTGGTTAAAATGTTTTATCAAAGCATTTTTCAATCACCCAATACTTATATAGTGCATCCTATACTTTAATGGTAAATGGTAGTAGCATGCTATTAATCCTCAATTGAGTTTTGTGCTTGTGTACATCCAAAATATCACTTTCACATGTAATGATTTTGAAAACCTGGCATTAAAGGGACATTCCAGCCAAAACTGGTATTTTAGTTTTGAATAGAACCATTTTTGGAATCTATATGCATTAGCAAAAATACTTCTAATAAAAGCTAAAGCTGTTTCAAATGTGTATTTAAAGGGACAGTATACACCAATTTTCATATAATTGCATGTAATAGACACTACTATAAAGAATAATATGCACAGATACTGATATAAAAATCCAGTATAAAACCATTTAAAATCTTACTTAGAAGCTTCCAGTTTAGCTCTGCTTAAAAGGTTACTGGAACACCCACTGCAAGTGGGAATATCAGACAACCCCCCCCCTCCACCTTCCTCTGCATGTGAAAAGACCCTTTACACAAACAGAAGCAAGCTGAAGTAGGTATACGTCGGTATTCTCCTAAAACATTGGGGCTTGGTTAGGAGTCTAAAAACCAGAGCAATGTTATTTAAAAATAAGCAAAACTATCCATTGTTAAAACAAAACTAAACTTTATGGGCTATATAAATAGATCATCTACAAAACATTTGTGAAAAGAAAAAACATGTGTATAAGCATGCACCGTACACCAGCATTTTAAACACAGCACTTGCTCAGAGAGCAAAAAGTGCTTAAACCATCCGGTAATGCCTCAATTTCACCTAGATTACAAGTTTTGCGATATAGAGGGTGCGAAATGAACGCAACAAAAGTTGCGTTATTTAACCCTCCATAGCGCTGCCATTACAAGTTTTAGAAAAGCCAACTTTTCGTGCAATATAATGGCGATGAGCTCCATACCGCACAAAATACAAGTACTGCTTTGAAGTGCTCGTGCATGCTTTCCCCATAGACATCAATGGGGAGAAAGTTTTAGAAAAAAAACACCTGCAATCGCGGAATTAAAAGCTCCGTTGATGTCTAGCTTAAACCTAACACCCTAACATAAACCCCACATCTAAACACCCCTAATCTGCTGCCCCCAACATAGCTGACACCTACATAATCTAGCCGCCACCTAAATAAATGTATTAACCCCTAATCTGCCGCTCCCGATATCGCTGCCACTATAATAAAGTTATTAACCCCTATTCCCCCACACCCCAACATCGCCCACACTATAATAAAGTTATTAACACCTATTCCACCGCTCCTCGACATCGCCGCCACTAAATAAAGTTATTAACCCCTAAACCTCGGGCCTCCCACATCACTGCCACTAAATAAACCTATTAACCCCTAAACCGACAGCCCCCCACATCGCAAAAAAACTAAATTAAACTATTAATCCTAAACCTAACAACCCCCTAACTTTAAATTAAAATTAAAAGATCCCTATCTTAAAATAAATAAAAATTTATCTGGAAAATTAAAAAACCTAAGATTAAACTATAAATTAAACTAACATTACTATTATACTAAAATTAAAAAAACTATCAATTAAATAAATTAAATTACACATAAAAAAAACTAATACTGCTAAAAAAAATTAAATCTGCAATTACAAAAAATACAAAATACTAAATTACAAAAAATAAAAAAATACTAAAGTACAAAAACTAACAAACACTAAATAACGAAAAATAACAAACTAAAGTATCCAAAATAAAAACAATTACACCTAATCTAATAGCCCTATAAAAAATAAAAAGTCCCCCCCAAAATAATAAAAACCCTAGTCAACAATAAACTAACAATAGCCCTTTAAAGGGCCTTTTGTAGGGCATTGCCCTAAAGAAATCAGCTCTTTTACCTGAAACAAAATACAAAGCCCCCCCAACAGTAAAACCCACCAACTAACCAACCCCCCAACCAACCCCCCAAAATAAAAAACCTAACGCTAACAAAAACCTAAGATACCCATTGCCCTGAAAAGGTAATTTGTATGGGCATTGCCCTTAAAAGGACATTCAGCTCTTTTTCTCGCCCTGAAAAGGGCATTTAGCTCTTTTAAGAAAAGCCCAAACCCTAATCTTAAAAAAAAAACACCCCAAAAAGTAAAAAAAACCTAACACTAACCCCCGGCGATCCACTTTCAGTTTCTGAAGTCCGGACATCCAGGCGGCGAGAAGTCTTCATCCAGGCGGTGAGGTCTTCATCTATCCAGGCGTCTTCTATCTTCATCCCGGTGGGGGAAGAGCGGGTTCATCCTGAAGACATCCGGTGCAGAGCATCCTCTTCATACGGTCGCCGCCGTATAATGAATCTTCAATGCAAGGGAGCCTTTTCAAAATGGCGTACCTTGCATTCCTATTGGCTGATTTCATTTTTGAAATTAAAATCAGCCAATAGGATGAGAGCTACTGAAATTCTATTGGCTGATTTGAATAGCCAATAGAATTTCAGTAGATCTCATCATATTGGCTGATTTGAACAGTCAATAGGATTTCAGTAGCTCTCATCCTATTGGCTAATTTGAATATCAAAAATCAAATCAGCCAATAGGATTGTAAGGGACGCCATTTTGAAAAGGTTCTCTTGCATTGAAGATTTAGTATATGGCGGCGACTGTATGAAGAGGATTCTCCGCACCGGATGTCTTCAGGATGGACCCGCACTGCTGGGATGAAGATAGAAGACGCCGCCGGGATGAAGATAGAAGATACCGCCTGGATGAAGATAGAAGACGCCATCTGGATGAAGACTTCTCGCCGCTTGAATGTCCGGACTTAATAAACTGTAAGTGTATTTTCGGGGGTTAGTTTTTTTTGGGTGGGTTTTTTAGATTAGGGTTTTGGGCTTTTATTAAAAGAGCTTAATGCCCTTTTCAGGGCAAGAAAAAGAGCTGAATGCCCTTTTAAAGGCAATGCCCCTTCAAATGCCCTTTTAAGGGCAATGGGTAGCTTAGGTTTTTGTTAGTTAGGATTTTTATTTTGGCGGGTTGGTTGGGTGGTGGGTTTTACTGTTTGGGGAGTCTTTGTATTTTTTTGTTCAGGTAATAGAGCTGATTTTTTTAGGGCAATGCCCTACAAAAGGCCCTTTTAAGGGCTATTGGTAGTTTATTGTAGGTTAGGTTTTTTATTTTTGGGGAGCTTTTTTATTTTTATAGGGCTATTAGATTAGGTGTAAGCTTTTTATTTTGGATAATTTTGTTTGTTATTTTTCTTAATTTAGCCTTTGCTATTTTTTGTACATTAGTATTTTTTTAATTTTTGTAATTTAGTATTTTTTATTTTTAGTAATTGTAGATTTAATTTTTTTAGTAGTGTTAGTTTTTTTAATATGTAATTTAATTTATAGTTATTTTAATTTTAGTATAATAGTAATTTTAGTTTAATTTATAGTTTAAACTTTTTTTTAATTTCACAGGTAAGTTTTTATTTATTTTAAGATAGGGATCTTGTAATTTTATTTTAAAGTTAGGGGGTTGTTAGGTTTAGGGGTTAATAGTTTAATTAAGTGTTTTGCGATGTGGGGGGCTGTCTGTTTAGGGGTTAATAGGTTTATTCAGTTGCAGTGATGTGGGGAGGCCAGAGGTTTAGGGGTTAATAACTTTATTTAGTGTTGGCGACGTCAGAAAGTGGCAGAATAGGGGTTAATATCTTTATTATAGTGTGGGCAATGTTGGGGTGCAGGGGAATAGAGGTTAATAAATGTTATTAGTGGCGGCGATGTTAGGAGCGGCAGATTAGGGGTTAATAACTTTAATTTAGTTTTTGTGATGCAGGAGGGCCTTGGTTTAGGGGTTGATAGGTAGTTTATGGTGTTAGTGTACTTTGTAACAGTTTAGTTTTGAGTTTTGTGTAAGAGTTTTGTTGCGTAAAACTCATAACTACTGCTCTCAGATTGTGAAACGGATCGGGTCAGTATAGGCTGGAACGCAAGCTCTTTAGCCTCACCGCAAAACTTGTAATGGCAGCGCAATGGAAATCCCACACAAAAACGTCATTTTTTTGAGTGTGGGACTGATGTTGCGTTACAGGCTACAATGCTTGCGGTAGAGCTATGCCGAAAAGACTCGTAATGACTTTGTTACTGTTTTAACACTGAAATGGCCATTTTTTCAGCGTTAAAACATTAATGGAAAACTTGTAATCTAGGTGCTTGTTAATTGCTGACATGATACAAGCCCCTCTGGTGCTCTGAGCCTCTGAGTATTTAAAATGCTGTTGCATTGAGAATATCTAGCTATGCTTCACATGCATGTGCAGAGAAAATGTTAACAGTAAAACAGTGATAAAATGCTACTAGAAGCATTTTTGACAATATATCTTAAGGGCCTAGCACCTACTAGACATTCTACCCCTGCTAGTAACAAATTTATTATAACCTTAATCTAAAGCAAATAAATACAAACACACAGAGCTGGGTGAAAGACCATGTCTGGTTGCGTTTATTTATAAATAAATAAATAACCCATTAACTGTAAACCATAGGTGGCGGCATACAAGGCCATATAAACCCCATACGACCAGAGGGCATGGCCTAGGTTTTAAGCATGGGCAGATCCTGAGGAGATCAGGCCTCCAACACTTTGTGCCAGACGCCGTACGGGGTCTTCAGTCGGCAGACCCGTGGGGCGGGGCACTCCCAGGGCACAACTTGGGGACATCACCCCTCCCATTAGCCCGACTGTCACCCCTGCTGACCCTGTACTGTGAAAATTGGGCCATGACCTCTCGCTGCTAGGAGATAAACATTCTAGGCACCCAGGTAAAAAGCCATTCAGCAACTTACTCCATGGGGAGAGCCAAAACATTAACTCAGGTGGATAAGGGCTTATGAAGATTAGGCCAACTAACCCTATCCCTGCCTAGCCCAGATCAGCAACCCTATGGCAGCCATTACTCTCAATTCCTGCCACTGCTCCAACCTCTCATGGGTCTCATCAATATCAAAACTCACTGTTAACTGTTTAAAAAAAAAGATTTTATTTTTTTTACACAAGAGGGAGGGATGGACAGGGCCTGTCTGGGAAATCAGAGCGGCCATGGAGATTTGGGTAAACCGGCTCAGCCCCGCCCCCCTCCAACCCCCGCCCCCTTCCAGCCCAATTATTTGAAAGTAACAGAACAAATACAGTGTATATGGCCGCATTCGGGCAGCTCTCCAAGCGAACTTGGACTCACTTGTATCGTTTTCTTAACACTTGCAAGTGAGAGGCTGGGCGTTTTTTGAGCAGTCTTTTAACGTAACTCCCAGGGATTCCAGCATGCTGGAAAAGCTGGGACTTTTCAGAGCAAGCTCAGACGCTTGACAACATGGCAGCCTCCACACACCTGTTGCTCGTGGAGTATATATATTTTATATATATATATATATATATATATATATATATATATATATATATATATATAAATTTCCAAATGAACTCTGCACTCACTCCACTTCACAACCGCCAAGGGTGCATCCAATGCCACAGCGTGCCTTTACAAATATCCAAAAATGAGAGCACTCACCAGGACTTAGCACATTAAAGCAATCACAGCTTTATTTTAACAAAGTGACGTTTCGAGGATTCCAACCTCGAGGTTGGAATCCTCGAAACGTCACTTTGTTAAAATAAAGCTGTGATTGCTTTAATGTGTTAAGTCCTTGTGAGTGCTCTCATTTTTGGATATTTATATATATATATATGTATATATATATATATATATATATATATATATATATATATATATATATACAGTATCTCACAAAAGTGAGTACACCCCTCACATTTTTGTAAATATTTTATTATATCTTTTCATGTGACAACACTGGAGAAATGACACTTTGCAACAATGTAAAGTAGTGAGTGTACAGCCTGTATAACAGTGTAAATTTGCTGTCACACAGCCATTAATGTCTAAACCGTTGGCAACAAAAGTGAGTACACCCCTATGTGGAAATGTCAAAATTGGGCCCAATTAGCCATTTTCCCTCCTGGTGTCATGTGACTCGTTAGTGTTACAAGGTCTCAGGTGTGAATGGGGAGCATGTGTGTTAAATTTGGTGTTATTGCTCTCACACTCTCTTATACTGGTCACTGGAAGTTCAACATGGCACCTCATGGCAAAGAACTCTCTGAGGAAAAAAAGAATAAAGGTGCGAACTGGCCAAGCATGTCTCCAGACCTAAACCCTATTGAGCATCTGTGGGGCATCCTCAAATGGAATGTGGGGGAGCACAAGGTTTCTAACATCCACCAGCTCTGTGATGTCATCATGGAGGAGTGGAAGAGGACTCCAGTGGCCACTTATGAAGCTCTGGTGAACTCCATGCCCAAAAGGGTTAAGGCAGTGCTGGAAAATAATGGTGGCCACACAAAATATTGACACTTTGGGCCCAATTTGGACATTTCCACTTAGGGTGTACTCACTTTTGTCCAGTGACATTTCCACTTTTTTGCCCAATTTGGACATTTCCACTTAGGGGTGTACTCACTTTTGTTTCCAACAGTTTAGACATTAATGGCTGTGTGTTGAGTTATTTTGAGAGGACAGCAAATTTACACTGTTACACAGCCTGTACACTCACTACTTTACATTAGAGCAAAGTGTCATTTCTTCAGTGTTGTCACATGAAAAGATATAATAAAATATTTACAAAAATGTGAGGGATGCACTCACTTTTGTGTGATACGATATATATATGTTGTAAACAAGCTACACACATGCTCAACCCTCTGCAGCCCATTGGCTATTTATTAGTCCTATTTAGTAATACATAGCCAATGGGTTGCAGAGGGTTGAGCATGTGTGTAACTTGTTTTCAACATATATATATATATATATATATATATATATATATATATATATATATATATATAAATATATATATATATATAGTTATTTATTACTGTTACTATTGACATGTGCAAGGAGGGTGGCTGTATAACTGACGAGGCCCATAGGAGGCCGAAACGATCGTCTGGGGTTGTCATGTTCCTTGTTCAGAGGAGAATTGCCTGGTATTTCGGGGCTGGACTGACCTTACTTGGCGGGATCAGACTGATATACTTCAGGAAAGTTTTCTTCTGTGAAAAGCACACTGGTCTAAAAGAGGCTGCTTCCGGGTGGTAAATCGCCATAGAACAAGCCACTGAGCTGTTGTTCGTTCCTGGTAGAGCGCTTCTCTCTTTGTATGCAAATTATTATGACCCTGGGGAAGTCTCCCTATGGGTGATGGGGGAAACCAGACGTGGACTCCTTGCCCAGTGTGCTTAGAGGAATGTGGCTGCACCTCACTGACGAGGCCCATAGGAGGCCGAAACGATCGTCTGGGGTTGTCATGTTCCTTGTTCAGAGGAGAATTGCCTGGTATTTCGGGGCTGGACTGACCTTACTTGGCGGGATCAGACTGATATACTTCAGGAAAGTTTTCTCCTGTGAAAAGCACACTGGTCTAAAAGAGGCTGCTTCCGGGTGGTAAATCACCATAGAACAAGCCACTGAGCTGTTGTTCGTTCCTGGTAGAGCGCTTCTCTCTTTGTATGCAAATTATTATGACCCTGGGGAAGTCTCCCTATGGGTGATGGGGGAAACCAGACGTGGACTCCTTGCCCAGTGTGCTTAGAGGAATGTGGCTGCACCTCACTGACGAGGCCCATAGGAGGCCGAAACGATCGTCTGGGGTTGTCATGTTCCTTGTTCAGAGGAGAATTGCCTGGTATTTCGGGGCTGGACTGACTTTACTTGGCGGGATCAGACTGATATACTTCAGGAAAGTTTTCTTCTGTGAAAAGCACACTGGTCTAAAAGAGGCTGCTTCCGGGTGGTAAATCGCCATAGAACAAGCCACTGAGCTGTTGTTCGTTCCTGGTAGAGCGCTTCTCTCTTTGTATGAAAATTATTATGACCCTGGGGAAGTCTCCCTATGGGTGATGGGGGAAACCAGACGTGGACTCCTTGCCCAGTGTGCTTAGAGGAATGTGGCTGCACCTCACTGACGAGGCCCATAGGAGGCCAAAACGATCGTCTGGGGTTGTCATGTTCCTTGTTCAGAGGAGAATTGCCTGGTATTTCGGGGCTGGACTGACCTTACTTGGCGGGATCAGACTGATATACTTCAGGAAAGTTTTCTTCTGTGAAAAGCACACTGGTCTAAAAGAGGCTGCTTCCGGGTGGTAAATCGCCATAGAACAAGCCACTGAGCTGTTGTTCGTTCCTGGTAGAGCGCTTCTCTCTTTGTATGCAAATTATTATGACCCTGGGGAAGTCTCCCTATGGGTGATGGGGGAAACCAGACGTGGACTCCTTGCCCAGTGTGCTTAGAGGAATGTGGCTGCACCTCACTGACGAGGCCCATAGGAGGCCGAAACGATCGTCTGGGGTTGTCATGTTCCTTGTTCAGAGGAGAATTGCCTGGTATTTCGGGGCTGGACTGACCTTACTTGGCGGGATCAGACTGATATACTTCAGGAAAGTTTTCTTCTGTGAAAAGCACACTGGTCTAAAAGAGGCTGCTTCCGGGTGGTAAATCGCCATAGAACAAGCCACTGAGCTGTTGTTCGTTCCTGGTAGAGCGCTTCTCTCTTTGTATGCAAATTATTATGACCCTGGGGAAGTCTCCCTATGGGTGATGGGGGAAACCAGACGTGGACTCCTTGCCCAGTGTGCTTAGAGGAATGTGGCTGCACCTCACTGACGAGGCCCATAGGAGGCCGAAACGATCGTCTGGGGTTGTCATGTTCCTTGTTCAGAGGAGAATTGCCTGGTATTTCGGGGCTGGACTGACCTTACTTGGCGGGATCAGACTGATATACTTCAAGAAAGTTTTCTTCTGTGAAAAGCACACTGGTCTAAAAGAGGCTGCTTCCGGGTGGTAAATCGCCATAGAACAAGCCACTGAGCTGTTGTTCGTTCCTGGTAGAGCGCTTCTCTCTTTGTATGCAAATGGCTGTATAATACGACAAGGGAGCTTAAACGTTTGAATGCACAAAGTCCATTATTGTGCAGCAGATTCCTTTGCGCATGCAAACGTTTTTCCTTGTGACGTCAACTAGCACCACGTCATCGTTGGAGTAGAAGTGCCTCCACTAGCTCCTGAGCGCTGCCCGAACGCGGCCTATATTGAGTATTATTATTAACCTTTAACCCCATTGACTAAGAACTGTCAACCATTGCTCTGCAATGCGTTGCAGCCTACTCTGGTAATAAAGGCATTAAAAAAAGAACATTCTGTTTCAAATTCACCATCACCTAGGAAGAATCTCACAAAGAAGCACATATATCTAAGGTTCTATGTATATCATTATTTGTGCACTTGAAAAATACCCAAAATAGACATTAGGCAACAGCGTAGGCGAGTTTGAGATGATACCGATAAATGCATTACATAACCTTTTGGATTATATCAATTGTGATAGATGGCCGTCTTGTAATGCCAAATACTCTAGGGACTCAGGGAGAGTGAGATTAAACGTGAATCACTCAGGCTGGATCTGCTTTGCGCACGGCGCTGGGGTTAGTCTGAGTCAGTCAATCCTCTGCCTGTTCCAGAACACGATGCTTCACACGTGCTGCTAGGCAGTGTCTAAGGGAATCCTACTCCAGCCGGTGCACGATGCTCAAATGTTAACCCCTCCCCCAAAATATTACATCAGCCAGCTCCTCCTCCCTCCTCGTTGCGACTGTGTAGGTTAAAGTCAAGTACACTGTATTCGTGCTGCCGCCACACATTGATTTATATCCAGGGCTATAATTGTATTTCCATGTTTTTTATGCCATTGCCAGAGTGATTGCAAATTGCTGCTCTCTCTACTGCAGCAGCCAGCTGAGCTGCCGGCCAGCTGCTCACTGGGATTTTTCCGGGTATCTCGGCTGCCAAATCCGGCCCTGGGGATGGAGGGACAAGCTTCTCCAAGGACTCCAGGAAGAAGAAAGAAGCAGGGATGAACACTCCCCTCACTTAAATAAGGTAAGGCTGCCTCCTCTCCTTAATCTGCAACATTGTTGCAACCAAAACTCTTGGGCTTGCATGTCAGCAGAGGAGCAGGATTTTAATTCAGTTCCAGGATACAGGCTCCCTGCACTTCCAATATTGTAAATATGTTTCTATTCAAATATGTACTTTATCTATGTGCATTTACATTTTGACCAGAATTTTCCTTTGAGTGTTAACACATTAAAATGCTATACAATAAATAAATGGAGGTGAATTAAAGGGACAGTCTAGGCCAAAATAAACTTTCATGATTCAGATAGAGCATGTCATTTTAAACAATTTTCCAATTTACTTTTATCACCAATTTTGCTTTGTTCTCTTGGTATTCTTAGTTGAAAGCTTAATCTAATAGGTTCATATGCTAATTTCTTAGACCTTGAAGGCCACCTCTTTTCAGAATGCATTTGAACAGTTTTTCACCACTAGAGGGTTTTAGTTCACATATTTCATATAGATAACACTGTGCTTGTGCACGTGATGTTATCTGGGAGCAGGCAGTGATTGGATAAACTGCAAGTCTGTCAAAAGAACTGAAATAAAGTGGCAGTTTACAGAGGCTTAGATACAAGATAATCACAGAGGTTAAAAGTATATTAATATAACTGTGTTGGTTATGCAAAACTGGGGAATGGGTACTAAAGGGATTATCTATCTTTTAAAACAATAACAATTCTGGTGTAGACTGTCCCTTTAAGATAAATTAATGGAATTGGTTAATAAAGAAAAACAAACAAACTATGAAGCATAACTTGAGATGGGATTGGAAAAAGGTCAAGGGTGTATGCATTTCTGTGTATGTGTATATGTGTTAAAGGGATATGAAACCCCAAAAAATATTTTGTGATTCAGACAGAGCATGTCATTTTAAAAAAGTTTCCATTTGCTTTATTCCCATGATATTCTGTGTTGAAGAGATACCTAGGTAGGCATCTGGAGCACTACATGCCAGGAAATAGTGCTATGCTCTTGTAAATGGATAACATTCTTGCAAAACTGTTGCCATATGGTGCTCCAGAAATGGGCCGGCTCCTAAGCATACGCCGCTGCTTTTTAACAAAAGATACCAAGAGAATGAAGAAAAATTGATAATAGAAGTAAAGTAGAAAGTTGTTTAAAATCACATATGAATCATAAAAGAAAAATGTTGTGTTTCATATTCCTTATATGTAAAATTTACATTGAACGTTAATAGCAAAAGAGCTAAATGAAAAACTCCACTAAGTTACAGAATTTTTTGCACTCAAGCATTATGGATCTTAAGTAATTTTAGTTCAACCCTGATAGAAATTTGTTATCTGAGGGAAATTACACATCCCCATTATCCAACATAAATGCTGCTGCTTCAGCAATAAATATTAACCATGGACTTGTAATGCAAGCGTGAAAATACAAGAGGTATGGATTGCATATAAAGATGTAACATTCTATACCAATTGCCTTGTTGCTCTCGACTTTTAATCTTGGAGTTTGTGTTTGTATGAAAGCAAAAAAGTGCAGTACTGGGTTAAACAGTGAATTTAAAGAAAGTAAAAATACTTTTGCAACAAAATAGCAAACAGGATGCACAGGTAATAACTTTCGGCTAGATTACGAGTTTTGCGGTATGAGTGAAAAAGCCTCATAACGCTGCTTTTTCACTACCGCTGGTATTACGAGTTTTGCAGGTATATCTGTACCGCACACTTTTTTGGCTGTAATGCAACCTAACTACCGCAGCTTTGAAAAAGTCCTTTTTCAATGGGACTTCCACAGCGCCAGTATTATGAGTTTGCCTGTCTGGCCAAAAAGTGAGCGGTACAGCCTATAACTACAAGATCCATACCGTAAACTGAAAGTCAGTAGTTATGGCTTTTATGTTACAAAGCCGTAGCATAAAACTCATAACTAAAGTGCTAAAAAGTACACTAACACCCATAAACTACCTATTAACCCCTAAACCGAGGCCCTCCCGCATCACAAACACTAAAATAAAATTATTAACGCCTAATCTGCCGCTCCGGACATCGCCACCACTAAAATAAACATATTAACCCCTAAACTGCCGTACTCCCGCATTGCAACACTAGTTAAATATTATTAACCCCTAATCTGCTGCCCCTAACATCGCCGCAACCTACATTACTGTTATTAACCCCTAATCTGCTGTCCCCAAAATCACTGCCACTATACTAAAGTTATAAACCCCTAAACCTAACCCTAAGTGTAACCCTAACACCCACTAACTTTAATATAATTAAAATAAATCTAAATAAAAATTACTATCATTAACTAAATAAATCCTATTTAAAACTAAATACTTACCTGTAAAATAACCCTAAGCTAGCTACAATATAACTAATAGTTACATTGTAGCTATATTAGGTTTTATTTTTATTTCACAGGCAAGTTTGTATTTATTTTAACTAGGTAGACTAGTTAGTAAATAGTTATTAACTATTTACTAGCTACCTAGCTAAAATAAATACAAATTTACCTGTAAAATAAAACCTAACCTGTCTTACACTAACGCCTAACCTTACAATATAATTAAATAAATTACATTAATTAAATACATTTAACTAAATTACAAAAAAACAAACACTAAATTACACACAAAAAAAGAAATTATCAAATATTTAAACTAATTACACCTAATCTAATAGCCTATCAAAATAAAAAAGCCCCCCAAAATAAAAAAACCCTAGCCTAAACTAAACTGCCAATAGACCTTAAAAGGGCCTTTTGCGGGGCATTGGCCAAAGAAATCAGCTATTTTACCTGTAAAAAAAAAAATACAAACAACCCCCCAACAGTAAAACCCACCACCCACACAACCAAACCCCCCAAATATAATCCTATCTACAAAACCTAAGCTCCCCATTGTCCTGAAAAGGGCATTTGGATGGGCATTGCCCTTTAAAAGGCATTCATCTCTTTTTCAGCCCAAACCCTAAGCATAAAAATAAAACCCAACCAATAAACCCTTAAAAAAAAACTAACAGTAACCCCCCGAAAATTCACTTACAGTTTTTGAAGACCGGACATCCTTTCTCAACGAAGCCGGGCAAAGTCTTCATCCAAGCGGCAAGAAGTCCTCAACGAAGCCGGGAGAAGTCTTCATCCAAGCGGCAAGAAGTGGTCCTCCAGGTGGGCAGATGGCATCTTCTATCTTCATCCTTCCGACGCGGTGCCGCTCCATATTCAAGACATCCAACTCGGAGCATCCTCTTCATACAGTCCCAGCCGTACACTGAAGGTTCCTTTAAATGACGTTATCCAAGATGACGTTCCTTGAATTCCGATTGGCTGATAGAATTCTATCAGCCAATCAGAATTAAAGGTGAAAAAATCCTATTGGCTGATGCAGTCAGCCAATAGGATTGAGCTCGCATTCTATTGGCTGATCCAATCAGCCAATAGAATGTGAGCTCAATCCTATTGGCTGATTGGATCTATTTATATAGAGTGTAAGTACTGTATATGCATTTAGTGCCAGATTACGAGTGGAAGGTTTGCATACCAGCGATATCAGGTTTTTGTGATCATTTTGCAGGTTAAATTGCTCTGGTATTAAGAGTTGAAAGTAAACATGATCACTTGAGCTCAATTCAAGTTAACGCTTGTTGGTTTAGCACGTACTCAGAGCTTCGGTTAACTGTTTCGAAACATAAAAGTGTCACAAAACACATCAAAAATACATTACAAAGTACAGTTACACTCATAATAACACCATCTAACAAAAATGATTGAAAAATATATTGCGCAAAAAAGTAATAATGGCTAAAAGATACGAGATCTCAAGTGTTAGGAAAATAAAAGCAGGCAAGGGCTTTAACATATGTGTATATATATAATTGATTTCTTGGCAATTTTTTTGAGAATATGAATGATAACACAAAAACTTTTCTTTCACTCATGGTTAGTGATTGGCTGAAGCCATTTATTATCAATCAACTGTGTTTACTCTCTTTAATTCATATTGACAACAGATACTACCCAAATGACCTTGATCAAAAGTTTACATACCCTGGTGATTTTGACCTGATAACATGCACACAAGTTAACACAAAGGGGTTTGAATGGCTATTAAAGGTAACCATCCTCACCTGTGATCTGTTTGTTTGTAATTAGTGTGTGTGTATAAAAGGTAAATGAGTTTTTGGACTCCTGGCAGACCCTTGCATCTTTCATCCAGTGCTGCACTGATGTTTCTGGATTCTGAGTCATGGGAAAAAAAAAAGAATTGTCAAAGGATCTGTGGGAAAAAGGTAGTTAAACTGTATAAAACAGGAACAGGATATAAAAAAGATATCCAAGGAATTAAGAATGCAGATCAGCAGTATTCAAACTCTAATCAAGAAGTGAAAAATGAGACATTCTGTTTGATAACATACTGCATTCATCTTGCCATCAATTATGACCAAATTTCCTGTGCCTTTGTAGCTCACACATCCCCAAAACATCAGCAATCCACCTCCATGTTTCACAGTAGGAATGGTGTACCTTTCATCATAGGCCTTGTTGACTCCTCTCCAAATGTAGCGTTTATGGTTGTGGCCAAAAAGCTCAATTTTGGTCTCATCACTCCAAATGACTTTGTGCCAGAAGGTTTGAGGCTTGTCTCTGTGCTGTTTGGTGTATTGTAAGTGGGGTACTTTGTGGCATTTTCATAGTAATGGCTTTCTTCTGGCGACTCGACCATGCAGCCCATCTTTCTTCAAGTGCCTCCTTATTGTGCATCTTGAAACAGCCACACCAAATGTCCTGTATTTCACCTGAAGTTATTTGTGGGTTTGTCTTTGCATCCCAAACAATTTTCCTTGCAATTGTGGCTGACATTTTAGTTGGTCTACCTGACCGTGGTTTGGTTTCAACAGAACCCCTCATTTTCCACTTCTTTATTAGAGTTTGAACACTGCTCATTTGCATTCTCAATTCCTTGGATATCTTTTTATATTCCTTTCCTATTTTATACATTTCAACTACCTTTATCCGCAGAACCTTTGACAATTATTTTGCTTTCCCCATGACTCAGAATCCAGAATCATCAGTGCAGCACTGGATGAAAGATGCAAGGGTCTGTCAGGTTACCTTTAATAGTCATTTAAACCCCTTTGTGTCAACATGTGTGCATGTCATCAGGCCAAAATCACCAGGGTATGTATACTTTTTATCAGGGTCATTTAGGTAGTTTCTGTTGTCTTTATGATTTAAAAAGAGTAAACACAGTTGATTGATAATAAATGGGCCATTTTCTGTAGTGCAGCATTCCCACCTGCCTGCGATAAATTAAATGTATTAACCCCTAATCCGCCATCCCCCACATAGCAAAGTACATAATAAAGTTATTAACCTCTAATCCGCCATTCACCCACATCGCAATCTACCTAGTAAAGTGTTTAACCCCTAATCCACCATTCACCCACATCGCAATTTACCTAATATAGTGATTAACCCCTTATCCGCCATTCACTCACAATGCAAATAACCTAATTATAATATTAACTCCTAAACCTCCAAACCCTCACAACGCCAACTACCTAATTGCACGATTGACCCCTAAACTACCAACCACCCACAACTCCCCCCACAACGCCAACTACCTAATTACACTATTAACCCTAAACTACCAACCCCCCACAAGGCTAAGAATTAATCGAATCACTAAGCCCCCTAATCTAACACCCCCTAAATTAACCCCAATTACATAAAATAAAAAAGACTATCTTCTTAATTAATTAAAAAGTATCAAAATAAAAAAAATCCTATTGGCTGATTTGAACAGCCAAAATGATTTCAATAGCTCTCATCCTATTGGCTGATTTGAAAATTTTAGCCAATAGGAATGCAAGGTACCCCAAATATAAAACTGGTACCTTGCATTCAATCTTCAGTGTGCGGTGGCGATCGCATGAAGAGGACCTTTAACACTTGCGTCTTGCCATTTCTGCTCTGCAGCCACCTCCGCTCCGCGCCACCTTCGCTCTGGATGAAGATAGTAGATGTCCCCACACTGGATGAATATGGAGCCGCCTGGAAGAAGACCTTCACCGCCGAACTTCAGGAATGGTGAGTACCTATTTTAGGGTTAAATTTAGGGTTTTTTATTTTTTGTGGTGTTTTTTTTTTAAGATTAGGGATTTTTTATTTTAATGGGCATGTAGAGAGCTGATTTCCCTTAATGCCCATAGAAATGCCCCTTTAGGGGCAATGGGTAGTTTAGTTTTTTTTTAGTATTTTTATTTTGGGGGGTTTGGTGGGCAGGGGTTTTTACTTTTAGAGGGTAATTGGTACTTTATTTAGGTAAAAGAGCTGATTGCTTTATGGCAATGTCCTACAAAAGGTCCTTTAAAGGGCTATTGGTAGTTTAGTGTTAGATTAGGGATGGTTTTATTTTGGGCAGGCTTTTTATTTTTATAGGGGTTTTAGATTAGGTTTATTTATTTTTATTTTGGATATTTATTTATTTTTAATGTCATTTTCAATTTTTTTATTTATGTAATATTAGATTTTTTATTTTAATTTAATGCTAGATTTTTTTATTTTGGTGGTTTAGGGGTTAATATTGTAATTATGTTATTTGCGTTGTGGGTGAATAGCGGATTAGGGGTTAATCACTTTATTAGTTAGATTGTAATGTGGGTGAATAGTGGATTAGGGGTTAATACATTTTAGTTAGTTATTGTGGTGGGGGGATGGTGGTTGAGAGTTAATACTTCTTGTGGGCGATTAGGTGTTTTTGTTAATACTTTGTGTGGGCGGGCGGTTTGTTAATACTTTGTGTGGGTGGTTAGGTGTCTTTGTTAATGCTTCGTGCGGGCAGGCGGATTAAAACTTTGTGCGGGCGGTTAGGTGTTTTTGTTAATACTTCAATAGGAAGGGTGGTTTGTTAATAAGGGTGACGCTGCATATGTAATCTCTTCCTAGGTGAATTCATTTGGCTGATGACGACTACGGACGCGTAACAAATGCAATTATAGTATAGATGTGTATTTAAGAATAAAAAGGACATTATCATGCACTGTATGTAAAGAACATTGGAATGTTAAATATGTACAGTAAATATACAGTAAAACACAGAAATACATAAAATACATATGTGCACATATTTATACATATATATATATATATATATATATATATATATATATATATATACTGTATATATATATATATATATATATATATATATATACTGTATATTTATAAAAATACATATTTAAACATGTGCATGTGTATGTATGCATCTCTCTTTAATGACCATTTAATATATCTTTAAAATAATTAGATGATGAATTGATAAATTAGTATAATATATTTGCATGTTTATGTTTCATATACATAATGACAAACTAGATAATAGATATGTATTAATAATCATTATTTATACATATATGATATAGCAGCTTACTCTCAAACCTATCAAAGAGTTAAATGGAAATGAAACCCCAAAAAAGTATTTCAAGATTCAGAGAGAGCATACAATTTTAAACAACTTTCCACTTTACTGCTGTTATCTAATTTGCTTAGTTCTTTTTGTGTTCTTTGCTGAAAAACATACATTTGTAGGCTCAGGAGCTGGGAGCTAGCTGCTGATTGGTGGTTGCACATATATACCTCTTATTATTGACTTACCAATGTGTTCAGGTAGCTCCCAGTAGTAATAGTAAGCAACATTGATAATAGTAGTAAATTAAAAAGTTGTTTAAAATTGTATGTATCTGAATCTAGAAAAAAAAAATTTGAGTTTCTTGTCCCACAAGAACAAAGATATATGAGTTGTAAATGTTTTTTTAGGAAATGCTGCACCATTATATCCATGGAATTAATGAAAACATTTGCACATTGATAAGAGTGAAACAGCAGTTCCTAAAACATTGGCATTGCTCACCTTTTATTAAAAAAATCCTCTTCACAACCAATAGCAATACAGAAATAGGAAATGATCATCTGGCAGTTCCCTTTCAGATCTGTAAGGATATAGCCCAGAAACTTCCTTTAATGCATTCTGACGTTTTTTCACTGTAAGAGCAATACAATTGTGGATCTCATTACCAAAGGAGGTAGTGAATGCCTATACCCTAGATACATTTAAAAATAGTCTGGATACATTTCTGTATATAAACAAAATTCATGGATATGATTGCTAGTATTAAATGGGTCACCTTTTAGTGGGGTTATTTAAGCTTAACTGGAGCTTTTTGCAAGTATTTTAGATTTGTATAGGTTGAACTCGATGGACTTTGGTATTTTTTCAACCTTATCTACTATGTTACTATGTTATCTTATAAAGTAAAAAGACTTGACAAGCTAGCCTATATCTAAACACTATTTTCAAATGTATCTGACCCTGCAGCAGAGCCCTTTAATGCATTATTTGTGGGGCTCTAGGTCCATATGGACCTCTCATAAGCCTGCTAGGATTATACTCCAGGATAGATCACCATTTCTTAACCATACATCAACTCATGAACCTGCTCATTTCACTATGTGGTCTTCTCTCATCATTCTCAGTCTCACTGGCTGGCACTGACCTCTATCCCTCTGAGAACCTTAGTCCTTTCATTTTCTCAAAACCAGTCCCTATCAAAGGCTATATCTCTCTCACTCAACCCCACACAGACACTGCCATTTTCATTAGCAGTAATTTTCCCACTCATTTGATAATACCTTGACTAAACACAAGTTGGGACATTCCCTACAGCATCACATAATAGTTAAGCATAGCATGATTCATATTGGAATTGGTGGATTTGGTCATGTAATGGTTCAGTAAAGTCCTACGTATTAGATTGGTGAAAGCTGTGCAATAAATGCATTTGATAGGCAAATTGTAAACTATTTTATGTTCATGTTTATATTCTTCTTTCATTTTGTTTTAGGTATTCCTTTTTCATCATCTCAGGGTTTCATTGTCTTAAAAGTTTTGCAGTTTGGCTTATTTGTAATGTGGGTAGGGCTGCCACCTTTGCCCAGCAATTTCCTAGACACTTTTTGAAGGAGCATGACTTAGCAGCGTAACATGTGGGTGTGGTGTGGGTGTGGCCTCATATGTGAACATTACACAAATAAAAAACAAAATGCATATGCACATACACAGAAATTATATATATGTATTGATGAACACTGTAGTGACCAACACCTTTACTGTAATTTGGGAGCAACACAAAATCAGCAATATAAACCAAAGCATTTCAGGGTAAAGTCTGGGGTAGAACCTTAAACCTTTCAAAACTACCCCATGCAAAAAAGAGAGCAAGTTATGCCATAGTTTAAAGCAATAATTTATATACCAGAGCTTGACAGATTATTTAAAATCTAGAAAACATACAACCCAAACAACTAACTTATTTTTGTTCATTTGTCATGGTAGGAGTGTAAACTATACATATACAGTATAGATATTTACATTCTGGTATATATACACATACTGTACATGCAAATTTTTTACTTTCAACTTTTAAATTTATTCAGTTAACTTTGAGGGGACGAATTATCATTGTGCGAGCAGACATGATCGCTAAATGCCGACAGTATACGCTCTTAGCATTTATCATTGCAGCAGCATTTCTTGTGAACTGTTTGTGCAATGCTACCCCTTGCAGATTTACGGCCAATCGGCTGCTAGCAGGGGGTGTCAATCAACCCGATTGTATTCGATCGGGTTGATTTCTGGCAATGTCTGTCCTCCGCCTCAGAGCAGGCAGACAGATTATGGAGCAGCGGTCTTTAGACCACTGCTATATAACTTGTGTTTCCGGCGAGCCTGAGGGCTCGCCAGAAACAAAGGGCATTAAGCTCCATACGGAGCTTGATAAATATGCCCCTGAATCTGCTTGTGCTCTACAAATAACTGATAATAAAAATATTATATATTTTATAATTAAAAAGATATTCATTTGATATATGACACAAGCTATAGTACTGTCTCTGCATATATAGGAGATATTTCCGTGTAGAAAATGTAGACCCAACCATACTATTTTTAGGGTGAAAATGTATTTATTTTTATTATTCTTTATGCTGAACACACACACAGACTTTTAAACTGATATGCACAGACACAAATTTCTGAGGTATAAGATGGCATTTTTCTCATTTCAGAACTAGAACTGTTTGCCAGCATGTCTATTATAATTTGTTAACCCCTGACATAATGGATACAATTATCCTCATTTTAGAAACTGTAATATTTTCTTGCATACACCATTGTATAGACTAGTTCTAAATAAAACTACTACACGCACAGGTGACATCAGGATAGCTAGCAGTGCATCACTATGAAACATGGAAATAGACCGCTGTATGGCATACATAATGGTATAATTTATAGGGATATAGATATATATATACACACACACACACACACATATATATATATATATATATATATATATATAAAACCAGGAACTTTAAACCCTAACATACGTCCTAAAATACTACTTGAAAAGAACAAAATACTTAACCGATAATTAACTGACAATCAAATCATCAACAGTCGAACAAGAAACTCCCTTTCTGGCCTCGTCAGCCTCGCAGTCCGTCAGTCTGTTGATCTATTCAAATAAAAGGGGCAGACCTATGAAGTGCCGGCGAGTGGCAATGTGTCTCCCATAGGATATAATGGGGAGAGCTAAGTCAGCAAAACACCCAATTGTCTGCACTTTCATACGGGTGGGGGGCCGTGTTTCAAGTGTGTCTACACAGTGCAAAAAAGTGTGCTCACTGAAATCAAACACAGTTTCTGTGTTGGAACACTTCAAATAATGCATGTGTGACCTTACTTTCCCAAAACCTACACTACATGCCTCACACTGTACTTTAGCTATTGGAATATATTGCACTGCTGGCAATGTATCACAATCAAAGTACAGGTTATTGCCCCTGGAACGCATGGCTAACTCCCAAAAAACAACTATACTTACATCACACTTTAGCTATACTCCCCCCAGAACGTCCAGCTAACTCCCTAATACCACCTACACCTATGTCATGTCTTTCCTATACTTCCTCTGGAACACCCAGCTAACGCCCACAGAACACCTACACCTATGTAATATCTGCAATTTAGCTGGCTAATAAAGTATAAAAAAAACTTCTTATTATTATAGGAGCTGTGTTACTACATGTATATACAATGTTAAAATAATATGCATTCAAAAAGAAATACTAGAATGGCTCAATCACCACCACTTTATTAATACTTAAAAAATTCCCAACATGGGCCAAAAGCATACAAAAATGTTAAAAATGTAAATTTAGCAGTGCAACACACATCCCAGCAAAGGACGCGTTTCGGGATTGCCCCATACTCACAGCCAGGAGGGATCACAGAAGGTCTTTTTATATGCATACACTACTAACACCTGATTGAAAATTAGATACACCTGTGAATCGGGAGACAAACTGTAGAAACAGATCTCACTAAGGGATATTATAACCCAATATTGCACTAGTACCCTGCGTGTCCAGTTATGTATATACATTAACATATGGAAATACATTTTCTCAAGCCTGCTCGCTAATAGAGAGACAGTGATTTCTAAAAGAAAGAGCCGCTAAGGGTGGTTATCAATTGAGAAGAAAGTAGTGGTTATTATTGCTATATATATGCTAATCGAAGAAACAAATGGAGTACCTGTGTTTAATATATTATTAATTTCAAACCTGAAATCTATATAAATTTCTACATATAATAGCGGCTAAGTGCATAGCGGATGACTGGCATAAAAAAATATAACAGGCAACATTGTATCACCTAGTTAATATAGAAGTTATGTGCTCTTAGTTATTTCAATGGCAACATGGAAAAATACAAGAACATACCTTGATGGAATTCATACAAAATAACATATGATACATCACAGAATTAACACATGGGCTTGTATTAATATGCCTAGAAGAATATCATCAATTCATATACATCACAATACAGGTTGTTCCTTGTCCAAGAATATGTGCATTACTTAGAAATCAGAGAATCCAAAATCTAAATTACAACATACAGTATATACAAGGAGAGAGATATGAAACATCTTCTAAACCTGCTCAGTGAATTTAACTGGGATGCTGCGTACAGCTGGCTAACCATAAACGTGGTCTCCCTATATTCCTCGATCCCTCAATTATGGGGCCTTCGTGCCATTTAATATTTTTTTACCTCTGCGTATGACCATGAACAGATTGCATTTTTTACCAATATTGTCAAATATCTTGTTGAGCATAATTTCTTTGAATTTGAGGGTAATTTTTATCTCCAGAGATGTGGAACAGCAATGGGTGCAAAATTTGCGCCCCCCCTCCTGTGCCAACCTATTTTTAGGTTGGTGGGAGGTATCCCACATCTTTGGAGATAGAATCCCTTCAGGTCTTCAGTAGTCTTTTACAAGAGGTTCATTGAGAACCTGATTTCTCTTGCAAGGTGTATCCAGTCCACGGATTCATCCTTACTTGTTGGATATTCTCATTCCCTACAGGAAGTGGCAAAGAGAGCACACAGCAGAGCTGTCCATATAGCTCCCCCCCCCTAGCTCCACCCCCCCAGTCATTCTCTTTGCCGGCTCTGGCAGCAGGGCCTCTCTACCGGAGGGTAAAGTGAATGTGGTGTTAGATTTGTAGTTTTATATCTTCAATCAAAAGTTTGTTATTTTTAATGGTACCGGTTTGTACTATTTACTCTCTGGCAGAAATGTGATGAAGAATTCTGCTGAGAGGAAAATGATTTTAGCATGTTGTAACTAAAATCCACTGCTGTTCCCACACAGGACTGAAGAGTACCAGAAAACTTCAGTTGGGGGGAACAGTTTGCAGGCTTAACTGCATTAAGGTATGTTTCAGTCATCTTTTTTCTAGTTAAGACAAGATAATGCTAGAAGACTGACAAGAATCCCCATGTGGGAAGGGTAAGCCATGTTCTGAGACTCAGTATAGAACTAGAGGCATATTTAAGAGGGCTCAATAGGCTGGTTGACACTGTTGCAGGGCAAACAATTATTTTATTTAACAAAATACTCATTACAGACACTTTTAAAACACTTTTGGTGTGTTTATTACGGGGTTTTATTCCACATGGCATTATTTTAGTCACCTAAATTGGGTTTCTGAAGGCCTCACAACTCCGGAGTGGAGTGGGAGGGGCCTAATTTTGCGCCTCAGTTGCGCAGTTAATTCTGACAGATTGTTCATGCTGCTTCACATGGGTCCAGAGACTGTTTGAGGACTTCAAGAGGCTTGCTTTTCCCAAAACTAATCCCTAAGGGCAGGTAGGGCCACAGCAGGCTGCTGTGGCAAGGTGCTGTAGTTTATTAACCGGTTGTAGGCTTTAGACTGCTCCGGTTTGGGCATTAAAGGGTTAATCAGGCTGAAACTTGCTGTGCAATCATATTGAAGCATTAGGCACATACTGTGAAAATTTCAAGAGTTTTGGTTCATTTTTCACCGTTTTGTAAAATTGTGTGCGCTTTTTATTTCTTCAAGGCACAGTACCGTTTATTTCAAATTGTGTTTTTTATTTGATTAAAGTGTTTTCCAAGCCTGCTTGTGTATAATACTAATCTGTTAAACATGTCTGACACTAAGGAAAAGCCTTGCTCTATGTGTTCAGAAGCCATGGTGGAACCCCCACTCAAAATGTGTCCCAAGTGCACTAATGTGTCTATACACTTTAAAGATCATATTGTGTCACTTAAAAATATAGCCCTAGATGATTCTTTGACTGAAGGTAATGAGGATAGTCCGCCTTCCTCTCCCCATGTGTCATCACCAGTTACACCCGCTCAAGCGATACCTAGTACCTCTAGTGCATTGGCACCTATTACATTGCAATAACTAGCGACAGTCATGGATAATTCCCTTGCGGCCTTTCTATCCAAACTGACAGTTTTCCCTAAAAAGCGTGATAGCTCTGTCTTAATAACAGATGAGGAGCAGTCGGAAGCTTTGGGAGGTTTATCTGATGTACCCTCACAACATTCTGAAGTAGGGGCGAGGGATGTGATGTCTGAGGGAGAAATTTCTGACTGAAAGGTTTCTCAGCGGGCAGAATCAGATTCACTAGTGTTTAAATTTAAATTGGAACACCTCCGCGTATTGCTTAGGGAGGTTTTATCAACTCTGGATGAATGTGACCCTATGGTGGTCCCAGAGAAATTGTGTAAAATGGACAAATATCTAGAAGTCCCTGTATACACTGATGCGTTTCCGATCCCTAAGAGGGTGGCGGATATCGTTGCTAGGGAGTGGGAGAGACCAGGTGTACCTTTTGTCCCCCCTCCCTATCTTTAAGAAAATGTTCCCCATAAATGATCCCAGGTGGGACACGTGGCAGACGGTCCCTAATGTAGAGGGGGCAGTTTCGACACTAGCCAAGCGCAAAACCATCCCAATTGAAGACAGTTGTGCTTTTAAAGATCCTATGGATAAAAAGTTAGAAGGTTTACTAAAGAAAATATTTGTTCAACAAGGTTTCCTTCTCCAACCTATTGCCTGCATTATTCCTGTAACTACTGCAGCGGCTTTTTGGTTTGAGGCTCTGGAGGAGTCGCTCCAGAGGGAGACTTCATATGACAAAGTCATGGATAGAATTAATGCTCTAAAACTAGCTAATTCTTTTATCACAGATGCCGCTTTGCAATTAGCTAAGTTAGCGGCGAAAAATTCTGGTTTCGCCATTATGGCACGCAGAGCGCTTTGGCTCAAGTCATGGTCGGCCGACGTGTCATCCAAAACAAAATTACTAAATATCCCTTTCAAGGGAAAGACCCTTTTCGGGCCCGAGTTGAAAGAGATTATTTCGGATATCACTGGGGGAAAGGGCCATGATCTCCCGCAAGATAGGCCTTTTAAGGCTAAAAACAAGGCTAATTTTCGTTCCTTTCGCAACTTCAGGAGCGGTCCTGCTTCAACCTCTGCAACCGCAAAGCAAGAGGGTAATGCTTCACAGCCCAAGGCAACCGGGAAGCCTTTGCAGGGCTGGAACAAGGGTAAACAGGCCAAGAAGCCTGCAGCTGCTACTAAGACAGCATGAAGGGGTAGCCCCCAATCTGGGACAGGATCTGGTAGGGGGCAGACTCTCTCTTCGCTCAGGCTTGGGCAAGAGATGTTCCCGATCCTTGGGCATTAGAGATCGTTACTCAGGGATATCTTCTAGAATTCATAGGACTCCCCTCCAAGGGGAAGGTTCCACATTTCTCGTCTGTCTACAGCCCAGACAAAGAAAGAGGCGTTCTTACGCTGTGTAGAAGATCTACTCAAGATGGGAGTGATATATCCAGTTCCAATTACAGAACAAGGACTAGGTTTTTACTCAAACCTGTTTGTGGTTCCCAAAAAGGAAGGAACTTTCAGGCCAATCCTGGATCTAAAAATTCTAAACAAATTCCTCAGAGTTCCATCATTCAAGATGGAGACCATTCGGACAATCTTACCTATGATCCAGGAAGGTCAATATATGACTACCGTGGATCTAAAGGATGCGTACCTACATATTCCTATCCACAAAGATCATCATCAGTTCCTAAGGTTCGCCTTTCTGGACAAGCATTCCCAGTTCGTGGCCCTTCCCATCGGGTTGGCCACCGCTCCCAGAATTTTCACAAAAATGCTAGGGTCCCTTCTGGCGGTACTAAGACCGCAGGGCATTGCAGTAGCACCTTATTTGTATGACATCTTAATACAGGTGTCGTCTTTTCCCAGAGCCAAGGCTCATATGGAGATTGTTCTGGCCTTTCTAAGGTCTCACGGGTGGAAGGTGAACATCAAAAAAAGTTCTCTGTCCCCGCTCACAAGGGTTCCCTTCTTGGGAACATTAATAGACTCGGTAGAAATGAAGATATTTCTGACGGAGGTCAGAAAATTAAAGCTTTTAACTACTTGCCGAGTTCTGCATTCCATTCCTCTGCCATCTGTAGCTTAGTGCATGGAGGTAATCGGATTAATGGTAGCGGCAATGGACGTAGTCCCTTTTGCTCGAATACATCTCAGACCACTGCAACTGTGCATGCTCAAACAGTGGAATGGAGATTATGCAGATTTGTCTCCTCAAATACAACTGGACCAGGAAACCATAGATTCTCTTCTCTGGTGGTTGTCTCAGGATCACCTGTCTCAGGGAATGTGCTTCCGCAGACTGGAGTGGATCATTGTAACGACCGACACCAGTCTGTTAGACGTTCAAGCGTTTGCGCAGGCTTTAGTCAGAATCAAGTCTGTCTATAAACCTGTGGCTCCGCCATGGAGTCTAAATTTAGTTATTTCAGTTCTTCAAGGGGTTCCGTTTGAACCTTTACATTCCATAGATATTAAGTTATTATTTTGGAAAGTTTTGTTTTTGGTAGCTATATCTTCTGCTCGAAGAGTTTCAGAATTGTCTGCTTTGCAGTGTAATTCACCCTATCTGGTGTTCCATGCAGATAAGGTAGTTTTGCGTACCAAACCTGGTTTTCTTCCTAAAGTTGTTTCTAATAAGAATATTAACCAGGAAATCATTGTTCCTTCCCTGTGTCCTAATCCATCTTCAAAGAAGGAACGGCTATTGCACAATCTTGATGTGGTTTGTGCTTTAAAATTCTACTTACAAGCAACTAAACATTTCAGACAAACATCATCCTTGTTTGTTGTCTATTCTGGTAAGAGGAGAGGTCAGAAAGCGACTGCTACCTCTCTTTCCTTCTGGCTGAAAAGCATCATCCGATTGGCTTATGAGACTGCTGGACAGCAGCCTCCTGAACGAATTACCGCTCATTGTACCAGAGCTGTGGCTTCCACATGGGCTTTCAAGAATGAGGCTTCTGTTGAACAGATTTGAAAGGCAGCGACTTGGTCTTCACTGCATACTTTTGCCAAATTTTACAAATTCGATACTTTTGCTTTTTCGGAGGCTATTTTTGGGAGAAAGGTTTTTCAAGCAGTGGTGCCTTCCGTTTAGGTTACCTGTCTTGTTTCCTCCCTTCATCCGTGTCCTAAAGCTTTGGTATTGGTATCCCACAAGTAAGGATGAATCCGTGGACTGGATACACCTTGCAAGAGAAAACAGAATTTATGCTTACCTGATAAATTACTTTCTCTTGCGGTGTATCCAGTCCATGGCCCGCCCTGGCAATTAAGTCAGGTTAAAATTTTTGTTTAAACTACAGTCACCACTGCACCCTATGGTTTCTCCTTTTCTCCTAACCTTCGGTCGAATGACTGGGGGGGGGGAGCTATATGGACAGCTCTGCTGTGTGCTCTCTTTGCCACTTCCTGTAGGGAATGAGAATATCCAACAAGTAAGGATGAATCCATGGACTGCATACACCGCAAGAGAAAGTAATTTATCAGGTAAGAATAAATTCTGTTTCTTGTATGGCAGGGGTCTCATGAAGAGGCTAATACCTTCCTTGAATATCTAAACCTGAATGAGATGGGTATTAAATTTACCATGGTATGTTCTTGTATTTTTCCATGTTGCCACTGAAAGAACTAAGAGCACATAACTGCTATATTAACTAGGTGATACAATGTTGTCTGTTATATTTTGTTATTCCAGTCATCCGCTATGCACTTAGCCGCTATTATATGTAGAAATTTATATAGATTTCAGGTTTGAAGTTAATAATATATTAAACACAGGTACTCCATTCGTTTATTCGATTACCATATACAGTATATAGCAATAATGACCACTACTTTCTCCTCAATCGAAAACTATCCTTAGCGGCTCTTTATTCTAGAAATCACTGTCTCTCTATTAGCGAGCAGGCTTGAGAAAGGGATTTCCATATGTTAATGTATATACACAACTGGGCATGGAGGGTACTAGTGAAATATTGGGTTATAATATCCCTTAATGATATCTGTTTCTACAGTCTGTCTCCCAATTCACAGGTGTATCTAATTTTCAATCAGGTGTTAGTAGTGTATGCATATAAATAGACCTTATGCGATCCCTCCTGGCTAGTTATGAGTATGGGGCAATCCCGAAATGCGCCCTTTGCTGGGATGTGTGTTGCACTGCTTTGTTTTAGTTTTTAACCTTTTTGTATGTTTTTGGCCCATGTTGGGATTTTTTAAAGTATTAATAAAGTGGTGGTGATTGAGTCGTTCTAGTATTTATTTTGAAACTCCAAAAGAAAGGGTGCTCCAGCCTTTGCAGTTTAAAGTAAAATGACCTTTATTGTGCCATGGTCCACAAAACAAACAACGTTTCAGACCTACATGACTAAGGAGCTAATGTAGGTCTGAAACATTGTTTGTCTTGTGGACCATGGTACAATAAAGTTCAGTTTACTTTAAACTGCAAAGACTGGAGCACCCTTTCTTTTGGAGTTTCATTTGATGTGGATGAGGAGGCTTCCTCCTTGCTCCTGTGCCTAATTGTTTGGCTGCTATTCCCTACCTTTTGCTAGTATTTCTTTTGGATTGTTTTGTTTGCTAGACATGACTACTGAGCTCACGAACCACCTACCGAAATAGTTACATTATTACCCAGAAGTGCATGCTTTTGGAAGGCACACGAGGAGCTAAGATGCAGAGTCTGAAAGCGCTATGGTGCTGGATATCTCACAGAGGTCTGATGAAACAGACTGCGAACTACCACTAGGATATTAATTGAGTAAGTGGATTTCACCCCTGCATTTATTTATATGAATGAATAAGCTCTGTGCCGAAACTGATTTTAACTCTTGGCATCCCGGGTATTACTCTGATAGGAGAGTTGAGCTAGTGCTGAAAGCTCTTTTGTTGTTGTCTAAAATAATATGCATTTCCATGTATAATGTATATTATTTTAAGTACTGTATATAATTTATAGTGTAGTTATTTTTCATTTTAAATGATATATTTATGTTTAAAATAATTGAAATAACAATAAAAATAACTACATTTTAAATTAGATACAATACTGTTAAAATAATATGCATTTACATGACAATGCATATCATTTTAACTTTATGTATAAATTCAACACTAAAATAAACTATTAACCCCATGCACACCTTCACAACCAGAGGAAACTACACTATTATCCCCTAATCTGCCATAACCTAAGGACCGTACCACCCTCAAATCCATTAAAATCCCTACAGCACCATAATCCACCAAGGCAGAAAAACCTAATCTATTAACCCTTACACCAACACAACTCCTCAAGGCAATAAGCCCCCTAACTTATTAACCCCTAATTTGTCAAAAAAACCTTATGCAAACTACATCTACACTACTTATACCCAAAACCTTAACCCCACCTCTAAGCTAACACCCACTAAGTTACAAAAAAATAACAATGTATTATTATTTATTAAATTCGATTTCTCAGTAAGTTATAAGAATGCATTATTGCCGTACACCTATTATTACAGCAGCTGACTGGGAGCATAAATAGAAACCAATAAACCACTCACTAGAGCAGAGACATGCATGGCGGGAGCCTCTGACTACTCATGAGTCTGACATTCTGGTAGAAGGCGGGATATGTCACTGTGCAGACCAGGAAGCCAGTGTACTGAGTGTAGACAGTCGTAATATCTATAAAGTAAGCATCAATGTAAGGAATGCGGCTGTCTGTCTTTCAGGGTGGAGCTCTAGAAATTATAGTGCTTGGAACGCTGCTCCAGGCAGTTGGCCCGGCCCTCAAAATAGTACTGCTCCTTGTAGATGGAGGGGGGGGGAGTCCAGGACATTCAGAGGATGACCCAAGACATGGGATACACCTCCTGATTTCAAGGCTGCCCTGGTCATACTGGGACAGGTGTCAACCCTAGATTTGAGGGATTTAACTGTATTATAAGTGATAAAACAGTGGTACCAATATAACATATCTACTAGAGTTACAGCAATGAGATGTAGAAATTAACTGATGATTTATAGTCTACTATTTTAAGAGCACATGTGGGGAGTGGTCACTAAACAGTAGTGGCCCAAGTGTGGTAAAGTCACTAAGCTGCATTGCAGCTGCTCCATGTAGAAACTGGCATGGATCTATTTCTTAAACTGTTCCGAAAAGCTTTTTTGTTGAAGGGATGTTTAGGTCCTTTAAACTAGAGTACACTTACACTTTGCATGTGTTGCTTTCAAAATACAAAAGCAAAAATTATGTTTTAATAATGTCTATATAAAACACAATAACCATATTATGCTTGCCGCTTCTTTATTCATTTTGCTGTAATTGCCAAGTATTGGTTTTCATAAAATATTAATATTCTGCGCAGCTTTGTCATACATTAGAATATTTGCTCTTAAGAGAAAACATAACCATTTTAGTGATTTTGTGCATAATAAGCTTAGAGGGAAACTGGGTAACAATCTAAGAACATTTGACCTGCATTACTCTTTCAATATCTGAAATATTGCAGCCTTCACATGTTCTCTTGTTGCTTTTATTTTATCTGGTTAAGAGATGTTATAAATTACAGACAAAGCAAGAAGATGATAATAAATTTCAATCACCTGAAAGGCTAGAACAGACAAGTAGAGCAATAAATGCAATGAGATACTCTACACAGCAATATATTCATGAAGGGCACATTTCAAAGCATCCCATGAAAAGAGACTAGGTTTTTATATTGCATTGGTACTATGTTTTTTTATTAACACACTAAATTATTTCATAGTGCCGCAAGGCAGAAAACAAATACACAATAAGACTTCCGAACCTAACATGCCATGATATCACTAAGTATAGGATTACGTATCAACTAATGAGATGTATTTCCATTTTAAAAAATGCATAATAAAAATTATGTTAATCCTTTTAAATAAATTATATACCATATTAATTAGAACAAAAAGATTATAATGTGAGAGAAAACATTAAAATATGTTATTGCAATACATTTTGAAGAGAATAGCTGAAGCATGTTGTACAGCACTGAGGTGTGTAATTGTGTGCACCCTATCACTTATTTAACCCATTACTCTCAAATGTGATCATGGCACACAAAACAATGGATACACATTGCTAAATAAAGAGATAAAGAGACAGTACTAACTATGGCATAGATGGGTTCACTTACCCACTCTCTTATTTTAATCTGATGTAGTATTACTAGTAAAGAGCTACACAGTTTACAAAGACTATTAATAAAAAATAATTTTAAAACCCCCCACTAATAAACTGTACTTTTAGCTTCCTTTCTTTCCGGTAAGTTGTTTCTCACCACAAGTGTCTCTGGTGGGGGATAGAAAAAGCTGCAGCCCCGTAAAAACTTTTTAAATGACCCCCTAATTAGGCGCTACGTTATACCCAAATAATAGACAACACCATCTCTTGGGGTAAAAAGGCTGCAGCTTGTTTTATTAACAACATAACATAATAATAGAATTAACATTAACAACCCACCGGGCTTGCCAAGTAACCCATTGCACCTCCATTCCCAAGGATCCCCTCAGGAACCGTTCAAGAGCTCTCCTGCATGGCAGGAGGTATCCCAGCAGAACTCCACAAACCACCAAAAGCAAGCCCCCCCCCCACCACCAGGACAGCTTAAAGCCGGATCTTGCCACCACCCAAGGCCTTTTCAACCCATTCTCTCAAATTAAAATTGAAAAGATGAAGCCCCACCTCATTTAAGTGTACCCCATCTCTCAAAAAGAAACATCCCCTGATTCCCCTTCAAATTCCACATGCCGTATAGACACCCCCATTCCGCTCCACAAACTTGCTCAATATTCTATTGATCTTTCTCCTAGAGGCTTCTAACCTTCACACGTCCCAGGCTACCTGCCATTTTAACCTAGGCTCAATCTCAGACCACACTATAATTTGCCCCGGAAACAGAGCTAACAATCTGAGCAAATCCCTCTTTACTCCGGCCAATAAGTCTTTTTGAGAGATGAAGCCCAAACCATTCCCACCGGCATGCATCACCAACATTCCCGGGGGACTGAATAATCTAGCATATTTCACCACCTTAACAATCACATGGTCTCACCTTAAGCTCCGAAAACCGAACCAACAGATTCAGACTGCCTCACCATCAAAGGCCCAGCTGACTCCCCCCGTCTTTAGTCATTGCTGCTCACCTGGCCCAATAAATTTATGAATGGCCGATAATCCAACAATCCGTGGGACCTGACAAGGGAAACAGAAACAAAACAAACTACAAGACCACTCCTAACATATGATTTAAAACTGCTAGAAGCCCACCTCCCAATCCTTTTAATCCTTGCGTCCGACATACTCAACATTCTCGCCTCTGTGGCAGCCCCAATTTGGAACGAGTGAGACCCAAAGTCAAGGTGCGAAAGCCCCAATAACACTAACACCTTCCTAAAAACCAATATAAATTGGAAACGCAATACAGTGTACCTGTTCCTATGAATAAGCAAGGGGCCACCACCCCCGGCTGCTTCTGCAGGAAAGCGGCCACCACCTCAACCGGGCAACATGCCCCCCCTATTGTGGTAAAGGTAATAGCTTTCCCCTGCCCACCCTGATCAGTCTTAGACCGCCGCAGCCATGTGTAAAGTTCCCGCCCTTGAATCCACACATCACCCTGCTGGATACCCCCCGTCTCTCTTAGTCGCTCCCACCACTTCCGATACCCGGAAGTCTGCAAAAAAGGCTATAACATAAGCCATTTGAAAAAGAACCACCTCATAATTATCAGAGCATACTAAAGCCAACATTTCCACTACCCTTTGTAACAACGAGAAAATGACCGTTCTCCTTGAGTCCAGTACTCTTCCTCCCCTACACAGACCCCTGGCCGCCACCCGCACCACGAAAACCTTTGTAACATCTTCCCAGCCAAAACATTGGCACAAGAAAGCAATTGCCGCCAGCCTGCACTTTACCATGGCCCTCAACACCCTATTTTTTTCCAATCCGCCATCCATTTCAAAAGTACTGTCAACCAGCATTGTGCCAAAAGGGCCACCCAGCCCCTTTTAGCACTGCACACCATTCTCTCCATACCTGAGAATAAGCTGTCTATGTTGACCCTGTCAATGCAAATCTCACCATCTTCAACAAGCCAAGAAGTCCACCTTTCACAAGTCCCCCGGGCACTGCGTCCCCTCCTCCTCCGCCAACGAGGCTAGCTCCCGGAATCTGTCCCACTGGAAATGGGAAAGAAAATCAGCAATCCCATTCAACTTACCAGGCACATGCACCGCCTTGAAAAGTACATTACATCTCAGGCATTCCAGAACAAACAAATGGAGGAGAACCACTACGGGGGGGGGGGGGGGGTGATGCCGACAAGGAATTAACCGCCGCCACCACTCCCATGTTATCCGAGTGAAACAAAACCTTCCTGTCTCACAAAAAACCCTGCCAAATAGTCAAGGCCACCACTAACGGAAATAATTCCAGGAACACCAGGTTCTTAGGCCTCCCGCATGCCACTCTTGCGGCCACATGTCCGAGCACAACTTACCCCCCAGATATGCTTTGAACCCATGTGCCACTGAAGTATCTGTGAACAGATGAACGTTGGGCTTCTGCCAACCCTCCACCTGGATTAAAGACCTCCCGTTAAATTCCTCTAGGAATCTCAGCCAGATCATAATGTCCTCCTTCAACGCTTTCGACAGGCGTACATGATGAAACGCCTCTTTTACCCCAACCTTGACCAAGGATAACTGCCTGCAAAACACCCTCCCCACCGGAATGATCCTGCAGGGAAAATTTAGCTTTCCCAACAGAAATTCCATTTCTCTCAAAGTCAACTTCCTCTGCCCCAAAGGCTGCCATAACACCCCACACAAGTAGACCACCTTGTCATTAGGCAAGCTACATTCCATCCGAACTGACTCAATGTGTATTATCAAAAAACTTAAGGACACACAAGGCCCCTCAGACTTGTCCCTGGCGACCAAGATACCGAAATATCCTGCCACCGCCTCAAATGCATTCATCAACAGCTGACATGCTTCATTGCCAGGAGGGCCCACAAACAGGATATCGTCGAAATAATGAAACATGGTATGCAACCCCGCAACTTGCTTGACAACTTATTCTACGAAACAGCTAAATTTTTCAAAATATGAACACAAAATGGAACAACCCATGGGTAAGCATAAATCGACAAAAAACTTCCCCTCAAATGAACAATCCAACAGATGGTGGCAAGCCGGGTGGACCGGCAGCAATCAAAACGTCGCATCGAGATCCACCTTTGCCAGAAGGGCCCCTCTGCCTGCTTGCCTGACCAACGCAAATGATGCGTATCTGACCGCCGCCAGGCCTGGGTTGATACCATCGTTTACGAAGAACCCTTCAAGTATGACAGGTGGTGGATCATACGATACTACCCCGGCACCTTCTTTGGGACTACCCCCAAAGGGGACAGCCTCAGGTTAGGTAACGGACAGGCCATGAAGGGGCCTGCCATTCGCCCCAGTGCAACCTCTTTGACCAATTTTTCCTGAACCACTCCTGGAAAGTCCCTGGCAGATTTCAAGTTCCCAGACCCCCGTCCCCTTTCACTTCCTGAAAGGGGATGGGGAAACCTGAGCTGAAACCTGTTAGGAGCAGCTCGGAGTCCCCCCTTTTACCCCTGACCTTAGCATACCGCCTTAGCCACGGGACCATCCTTCTGATGTCCACCGGTGTCCGGGCCTGGAACACCCACCTCCCCGGATCTGCACCCGGCCTTCCTTTTTCTGAAGCATTTGGCATAAGGGTGAACTCCCCCACATCCTGAACATTTGTGCTTATACTTGTACGATGCCCCAAACCGGCATTGCCCATCGTTAAAATGGAAACACAGGCCTTTTCGGAGGGCCACTGCTTACCCACTACCAGCCGTTCCTGGGAGGGCACTCCCCCCAGACCAAAAGGACTGCCCCCAGCATAAAGGAGTCATTATCTCCAGCCATATCCCCATGTCCCTGTCATCCCATCTCATATCAGGACAAACTGCTATCCTTTGACGGAACTGCTCGTCATACCTCCACCATGCCATACCCCCATATGTACGGTAGGCCGAGGAGACCTCATCCAGATAGCAAAAAAGGGCTGAACCCTGTTCGGGGAACTTCTGCGTAATCACACTCGCCAAAATACAGAAGGCCCTAGACCAATTAGCGAAAGTCTTTGATATCTTCCAATACCGTTTCTTCCGTTCCTCCTCCTCCTTCTTTCCCTGCTCCCCTTTTGGGTCCTCCTCTACAAACTGATCCAAGGGGAGGAGTGAAAACAACTCTAGGAACTCCCTTTTCCATATCTTCTCCTTGACTTCAGCCGCTAAATGCAACCCTAAGGGGCCTATGGAACATAAACACAGCCTAAGTAGAGCTCTGTCTGACACCTTTACTGTCTCTGCCCTTGAACTCCCTGCTACACTGCCCGACCCCACTATCCCTACAGCCACTTTCCCTGCTGACACTCCACCGGACCCCTTTGTTATTTGTGCCTTGGGTACCATCTCCCCATGCCCCCACCAGGCTCCCCCGGTTTTCAGTCCCACAAGACTGCTCTACCTTCTTGACCAATTCTCTAAGCCCCCTCAACAACACATCTGTACCTCATTCACACTCACACTCTGTGTAGTAAGTGAACCCGTACCTCTGGGTGCCTCTGCTGAGGTCCTATGCACCGTTCCTGCTCCTGAATCTCTTGCTGCCCCAGCCCTTCCAGACCATCTCCTTTCCCTCACTGGCAATTCCCGATGCCTTCCTGGGGATCTCCTTCTGGATCTAGGCTTTCCACTGCGCCAATCCACCCCCAAGCCTCATATGGGCAGCCTAACTAAACCCCCATCTGTACTCCAGAGCCCATGTGGGCCTACCCACCCACTTCCTAATCCACCTCATACCCCCCTTGCCTCATGTGGGCCCCGTCCTATGCTAAATTCCCCCCCGGCCTTATGCGGGCCCCCCTCATATGTTAATTCCCCCCCCGGCCTCATGTGGGCCCCCAAATGTTCTCCCAGGCTTATCCCACTCGGATCGGTATATCCCCCTTTTTTTTTTTGTCTTGGGCCGCCATTTGTTTCCATCTGTCCCCCTCTCTGCAATAGCTCAGCCGCCTACCTGTAGGCACAGCCGTTTTTGCCTCCTCCGATGTCGCCTCCACCATGGATCCGGCCAGGCGCGTCACATGTCCCACATGACCGCCGGGCATCTTCCTGCGCTGTTGTCTCTGACTCCAGATATCCTCTCCTCTGCGGGCCACTCTTCCTCCCAGCTGGCCATCCTCTGCTCCCTCTCCTTCAGGCTCCTGATGCACTCTCCGCCGACCATCCTCTTCACGGGCTCGCCTCTGGACTGAGGCGCTCTGGTAGCTTCGGTCGCCGTACAGGCCTGGCCCTAGGGGATGGCTCCTCCCCCGCCGCCTGCTCCGGATCCTCGCCGCCTCCAGGGATCGCACCAGCAGCCTGCAGCTGCGCCAGAAGCCACTGCGGTCCTCTCTCCCTGGCGACTGCTGCAGCTGCAGTGAACAACTTCTGTAGGTCCTCCATCGTGAGCAGGTAAGTACCCTCACATTCTGTCTGGGCTTGATGCAGGTGAGAAGATGCAAGAGTTTCCTCTCACCGTCAGGTCCGGTTAAAAGATGAGCCTACTTCCTGCTCACTGCCCCTTATGACCTACGCTAGGAGCCCACCGCCTAACCTCAACCTCACCACTCTCACTCCTCTTGCCCTGCTCTGGGGTCAAATGCCCTTACTAAATAGGCATTTCTCCAGGGCTGGCATTCCTACACAAAGCTTTACAAACTGATTCTGCAAGCCAGTTTTATGACTGGCAAGCACCCTAAAAGGAGGGGTCTAGTTTCAGTGGAAAGTGGAAACCCCGGTAGTAATGCCCCTGACAGAGACATATTTTCCTATGCCCACTAGTCAGCTGAAGTAAATGTATAGAGCCACCTGCTCAGCTACCAGACACCACTGGCTGTGATAGTACTAGTTGTGCACAGCATATTGTGTACACCATAGAAGGCAGCAGCTTTCTGTCTTACATTTGCATAAATAAAGAAACATGTCAGGTAAAGTTAGTAAAGGCAGCTAAGGCAACTTGTCATGGTGCGGTTCATGTAAGTTACAGCTGCCCTCAATGCAGAGACTAGTTTGTTGTAGGTATCCACCCAGCCTTTACTTTACTGACACAGCCAGTATTTTTAAGGTTTAAGCTTCAAAAGAAAAGTAGCTACTCAATATTTCATTGCATTGCGTCCTTTTCCTGCAGCTCTTTACAAATAAGTTTTTCTGTAATAGCTTTGGGTGCCAAATACTGAAGCTAAACTGACAGATCAGATATATTGTCCAGATTTTTACAGCTGTATAATGTACTTTAAGTTAGTGTGTATGATACATTTAATTTTTTACAGTTTTACAGTTACACAATATATATTTTAAAAAGCACTCAGCTATAATAAAGAGCACTGCAAAAATGTATAGGTCCTGCTTTGTATCATGCACCAGGGGTGGACTGAGTCTGAGACCAATTGGGGCCCCGGGCAAAAATTAGGAAAGGGCCCTCACTGTCTAACACTGACCCAAATGTTTTCAAATGCATGAAAATTAACATTGTAGCTTCCCTGCCATGCCCTTACTAGGGCCCGTAACCTCCAGGGCCGGGCCCCTCAATGTCAAGGGCCAGGGACAGAGCCCCTAACCTCAAGGGGCAGAACTGCATGCTCCATGACCCTCACAGTGACAGACCCCCGACAGGACCCCCCACACTCTAGTGTCCCCCGAGCAACAAACCTCACATCCTTGCACAAGGCCCCCACACTGGGGCCAGGGTCCCCACTAAACCAACACTTAACTGCTTAGTTACTGATAATGCAGCTGTCAGCCCTAGCTTAAGCATCACACCAGGAGCCATGGAGATGCCATTTGTGGGCCCCTCAACATGCTGGGCCCTCGGTCCAGGTCCTATAAGCCCAGCTGGTCAGTCCGCACCCTAACCTGAAGCACATTATACAGCTGTACAATACAGGCAATATTACTTATCTGTGAGTGTGCACAGCTTATGTCACAGGCTGTGAGAATACCTGAGCTTCAAGATGGCAGCCCCAGTACAAAGAGGTGTAGCTTCAGTACCTTTAAGTTATTAAAACAGAAGAATGGATGGGAAAAGAGCTGCAGCAACAGGATAAAATCCAATAACATATTGTTTAGTAACATATTGTTTAGTAAGATAGTGATTAGTAACCATTCTAGGGTAGCTGTGCCCTGCAGTTTAATGTCCCTTTAGGTTAAAGTTAAAAATAAAGGTTAAGGGGCAGGGCTAGATTACAGGTGAGACGCAAACTGTTTTGTGCAAACGATACCGTCTTTTTGTGAGCCTTTTTAATTGCGCTGATATTACAAGTGCAGCGAAATCTCGATTGCTCTAGCGCAGTTGCCATTTACGCTTCAATCCTTACCACGATCTCAGAGCTGTGGTTAACTGTTTTCCGAAACAAAAAACTTACACAAAACACTTCAAAAATACATTACAAAGTACAGTTACACTCATAATGACACCATCTAATAAAAATTATTGCAAAAAAATATTGCACTCAAAAGTTATAAGAGCTCAGAGATATAAGATCTCGGGTGTTAGAGCCCTTTAATATTAAGTAGATGAAAAGATGTAAAAACATATATATATATATATATATATATATATATATATGTATGCAACATTCATTTTTAATAAAAAAAATTAACTATGTATTTACTGTAAATCTTTCACATTTGCTATTGCAAATATGCTATGTTTGCGCGATGAGTGTTTTTTTCAATACGTTTTTTTCTCTCCATTCACTTCTATGGGGAATGCAAAAATCCGATCATGTTTGAGAGATCTCGGGTGCTAGGTTTTTTCTACTTTTTTTTCTCCATTGATTTCTATGAGGAAATAGATGCATGCACACATGAAAACTTGTTAGGATTTTTTCAATATTAGGGTTACCATTTGTGCATGTCACGCCACTCCTCTGTCTCCGGTTGCGGCCACTGATCCGTTGTCATGGTTGTTGCCATGGACACGGCGGTTGCTTCAGGCACACAGCGATGACATCCTCGCTGCACGCCCTGTCTTTCCTGATACCGGTCTGGATCTTATCTGTGCTCCCTTGGCGCGAATCCTGCCTCCTATATAAGTACCTCAGTTGCTCTCATCTTTGCCCAAGTATAGGTGTTACTGTGTGTATTCCTGGGTGCCTATATTTTGCTGAACCGCTGTTGCCTAATTGTTACTGAACTCTGCCTGTCTGACCACTCTGCATGTTTAACCCCTAAACTGCAGGGTTGCCTAATTGTTACTGAACTCCGACTGTCTGACCACTCTTCTGATTAACCCTTGAACTGCTGTTACTGTGGATTGCCTCATTGTTGCCAAACTCTGCTTGCCTGACTACTCTCCAGTTATTCCCTGTAGTGCTGAGAAGGATTGCCCCTTTATTGTAAGTACTGTTACCTCATTTACTTATCTATTCTCTTGTTCTGGGATATTTCCTTATCCTTCCACTTGACGCCGGGATAAGAAGACTAATGGTCAGGTTTGATCTGATAGGGAAATATCCCATGAGCATTACAGCGCAAAATTTGTCTTTTTGGAACTTGCAATACAAACGCAACCCAACTAGCGCAAAAAGCTTAAAGGGATAGTAAACACCAAAAATGTTATTGTTTAAAAAGATAGATAATCCCTTTATTTACCCTTCCCCAGTTTTGCATAACCAACACTGTTATAGAATCATACTTTTTACCTCTGTAATTACCTAGTATCTAAGCTTCTGCAGACTGCCTCCTTAACTCAAATATTTTGCCGGACTTGCATTTCAGGCAATTAGTGCTGACTCTTAAATAACTCCACGTGCATGAGCACAATGGTATTTATATGAAACACATGATCTATCTCCCTCTAGCTGGGAAAAACTTTCAAATGCATTCAGATAAGAGGCAGCCTTTAAGGGCATAGAAATTAGCATATGAGTCTACCTAGGTTTAGCTTTCAATTAAGAATACCAAGAGAACAAAGCAAATTTGATGATAAAGGTAAATTATATTATGCCAGTACTAAAATAAAGGATGATATATATATATATATATATATATATATATATATATATATATATATATTCTGCAGTGAAGAATCCACCTTTAGGGGTGAATTTTTTTATGTGAATACCTATATCTCTAAAAATGAAGATGCTACAAACGTAGAAATTTAAGTTTAGATTCTCCTTTAGAAGATGTTTCAGATGTGAAAACTGGTATTTAGATTCTCCTTTAAAAATAAGGAAACATTTGTTTTAACATTTCCCAAAAATCCAGTTAAGGGCAGTCAAAATGGGGGGTGGCTTATTTATGAGGTTACCTATATCTCAAAATCAAAAGATGTTACAGACGTGAAAATCTGTATTTAGATTTGCCTTGAAAAATAAAAATGTGTTTTACCATTTCCCAAAAATTCACTTAAGGAGGGTCAAAAGGGAGTCTTATTTATGAGGATACCTATATCTCAAAATCCGAAGATGTTATAAACATGAAAATTGGCATTTAGATTCTCCTTTAAAAATAAAGAAAAAAATGTTTTACAATTTCCCAAAATCCACTTAAGGGGGGTCAAAAGTGGGGGCTTATTTATTAGGATACCTATATCTAAAAAAAATGAAGATGTTACAGACGTGAAAATCTGTATTTAGATTCTCCTTTAGAAATAAAGAAACACATGTTTTACCATTTCCCAAAAAATCCACTTAAAGGGGGTCAAAAGGTGGGACTTATTTATGAGGATACCTATATCTCAAAAACCGAAGATGTTACAGACGTGAAAATTGGTATTTAGATTCTCCTTGAAAAATAAATAAACATGTGTTTTACCATTTCTCCAAAATCCCCTTTAGGTGGGTCAAACGGAGTGTGTGATTTATGAGGATACCTATATCTCAAATAACGAAGATGTTACAGACGTGAAAATTGGTATTTACATTCTCCTTTCAAAATAAACACGTTTTACCATTTCCCAAAAATCCACTTTAGGTGGGTCAAAAGGGGTGTGTGATTTATGAGGATACCTATATCTCAAAAAACAAAGATGTTACAGACGTGAAAATTGCTATTTACATTGTCCTTTAAAAATAAACATGTTTTACCAATTTTCCGAAAATCCACTTTAGGAGGGTGAAAAGGGGGGTGTTTTATGAGGATACCTTTATCTCAAAACTTGAAGATGTTAGAAAAATAAAAATTATAATTTTAAATATTCTTTAATAAGTAAGTTTACTTGCCAACATTTCTTGATCCTAACGTCAAGAATTTCTCAAGATATGGATATCACTAAAAAAACTTAGTAGTCTTTTTTCACATCTGACAATTGAGTCATAATATATAATTACAATTTAATAATTATTACAATGTAATTAAAGTAATTGTAAACAGAATAATAATAACATATTTTTGATGTGCTGGACGGACGCCCCGCCAACAACTTAGCTAATTGGTGCCCATGTATGAGAAACACAGAGAATTAATGAAAACTCACAAAGTTCATGTCAGCGAGTTTGCAACCTGAATGGGCACAGATGTGAGAGCACACGTTGTTGCGAGTGGTCGCATTTTTTGCTTTCTTTTTACAAATCACAAAATCCATGCGAGTGAAGCTGCAGGTAACAGCTAGTGTCTATACATGTGTACATATTCATTTATGTGTTTATATGTATATTTATGTAAATACATATATACAAATATCAATAAAAAAATACATCTGTACACACACATATATATATATCCCCCTAATAAAATAAAAAAGCCCCCCAAAATAATAAAATTCCCTACCCTATACTAAATTACACACAGCCCTTAAAAGGGCCTTTTGCGGGGCATTGCCCCAAAGTAATCAACTCTTTTACCTGTAAAATACCCCCCTCCCAACATTACAACCCACCACACACCCAACCCTACTCTTAAACCCACCCAATCCCCCTTAATAAAATGTAAAACTACCCCCTTGAAGATCTCCCTACCTTGAGCCGTCTTCACCCAGCTGGGCACAAGTGGACCTCCAGAGGGGCAGAAGTCTTCATCCGATCCGGCCAGAAGAGGACATCCAGACCAGCAGAAGTCTTCATCCAGGCGGCATCTTCTACCTTCTTCATCCGGAGTGGAGCGGGTCCATCTTGAAGACATCCGACGCGGAGCATCCTCTTCCATCCGATGGCGACTGAAGAATGAAGGTTCCTTTAAGTGACATCATCAAAGATGGCGTCCCTTCAATTCCGATTGGCTGATAGAATCCTATCAGCCAATCGGAATTAAGGTAGGAAAAATCCTATTGGCTGATGCAACCAGCCAATAGAATTGAGCTTGCATTCTATTGGCTGATTGGAACAGCCAATAGAATGCAAGCTCAATCCTATTGGCTGATGCAAGGATTGAACTTCAATTCTATAGGCTGATTGTATCAGCCAATAGGATTGTTCCTACCTTAATTCCGATTGGCTGATAGGATTCTATCAGCCAATAAGAATTGAAGGGACGCCGTATTTAGTTTATTTATTTTAATTGTATTTAATTGTAGGTAGTTTAGGTAAATAATGTAATAGTAGTGTAGTGTTAGGTGTAATTGTAATTTAGGTTAGGATTTATTTTACAGGTAAATTTGTTCTTATTTTAACTAGGTAGTTATTAAATAGTTAATAACTATTTAATAACTATTCTACCTAGTTAAAATAAATACAAAGTTGCCTGTAAAATAAAAATAAATCCTAAAATGGCTACAATGTAACTATTAGTTATATTGTAGCTAGCATAGGGTTTATTTTACACATAATATTTAGTTTTAAATAGGATTAATTTATTTAATTATAGTAAATTTATTTAGATGTATTTAAATTATATTTAAGTTAGGGGGTGTTAGGGTTAGACTTAGGTTAAGGGGTTAATAAATTTATTATAGTGGCGGCGACGTTGGCGGCGGCAGATTAGGGGTTAATACATTTAATATAGTTGCGGCAACGTTGGGGGGCAGATTAGGGGTTAATAAATAAAATGTAGGGTTCGGCGATGTTAGGGGCATCAGATTAGGGGTTCATAAGTATAATGTAGGTGTTGGCGATGTCGGGGCGGTAGATCAGGGGTTAATAAGTGTAAGATTAGGGGTTTTTAGACTCTGGGTTCATGTTAGGGTGTTAGGTATAGACATGAAATTCCTTTCCCCATAGGAAACAATGGGGCTGCGTTAGGAGCTGAACGCTGCTTTTTTGCAGGTGTTAGGTTTTTTTTCAGCCGATTCTGCCCCATTGTTGCCTATGGGGAAATAGTGCATGAGCACGTTCAGCCAGCTTACCGCTGACTTAAGCAACGCTGGTATTGAGGTGATATGTGGAGCTAAATTCTGCTCTACGCTCACTTTTCTGAGGCTAACGCCGGTGTGATGAGAGCAGGATGTGATGTCACTAGTTTGTGGGTGGGGCTTAGGTCCGGTGTCTGTGTCGCAGTTAGTTTAGTACAATCAACCTGACTAGATGTGTATTGTTATGCTCTGCAATAAAATAGAGTTGTACCATCATTGCTGTGTCCTACATATGTCCTGCATCTCATGAAATGGTGTCAGAAGTTCTGGACTGCGCTTCTGTTCCTGATCGATTGCAATGTCAAAGTTTACCCCACCTGAGCCTTTTGACTTCTCTCAGCCTGCAGCTTGGCCCACATGCCGTCAACGGTTTCAGCGCTTCAGGATTGCTTAAAAAATGAACAAGGAGATTGGTGAAGTACAAGTCAATTCTCTTTTATACTCTATGGGGAAAGATGTGGAGCCAGTGTTCAATGCTTTTATTTTCCAAGAAGGGGAAGAATTTAACTTTGATATAGTTATGGATAAACTCAGTGCCCACTTTGTGCCCAAAAGAAATGTGATTCATGAGAGAGCTTGTTTTCACAAACGTAATTAGCGTGTGGGAGAATCTGTGGAGTCATTTGTGCGCAGCCTGTATGAATTAGCTGAATTCTGTGAGTTTGGTGTTGCTAAAGAAGAGCAAATCAGAGACAGAATAGTTATTGGAATTGCAGATGCTGAAGTCTCCCTGAAGCTGCAGTTAGAGCCTGAGTTAACGTTAGACGGGGCTATTAGGATGGCCCGCCAGAATGAACTGGTGAAAAAGCAAAGTGCTGATCTGAGGTCTGAGAGTATTGTGGATGAAGTGCAACAGTCTAGGAAAACTGCTAGTGAAAGGCACAGTGTGAGCGGTAGATCTAAAGTACTGGAAAGGCCTAGAAGTGGATGGGCGCAACATGGGCGATGCACACGGTGCTACCGGGCTCATGATCAGAGTGCTATATGCCCGGCCAGAGATAGAAGGTGCAGAAAATGCAACAGAATAGGCCATTTTGAAGTGGTGTGTAAAACTGAATACATTAAGGAGATGCAGGTGGACAGTGACCAGGAGGGTCAGGAAGTGTCTTTTGTGGGGTCTGTTGTGGAACGGACAAGCTCAGAGGAAGATTGGAAAGTTACTTTTACTGTAATGGGAGCCAAAGTTGATTTTAAGATTGACACAGGAGCAGATATCACTGTAATGTCTTTTGCTGAATTTATGAAACTGCCTCGACAGCCCCAGCTGGCGAAGGTTACTACAAATGTCCATAGTCCTGGTGGCCGCATTGATTGTGTGGGGAAATTTCTTGCCAGCTGTGAGTACAAGCAAAGGAAGTTTACCATGTGGGTGCATGTGATCCGAGGTCAGTGTGTTAACAGTTTATTGAGCAGAAAAGCAGCCTGTGACTTGGGCCCCGTGGCCAGAGTGAATGAGATTTCCGAAGATATGTTTGGCGAGTTGGGCCTACTGAACTGCAAACCTGTCCGTATAGCACTTAAAAGTGACGCAGTCCCATACAGTATTTCTACCCCTCGTAGAATCCCGTTCCGCTCATGCCTCAAGTGGAGAAAGAGTTTATGCGCATGAAGTCTATGGGGGTTATTGAAGAGGTTGTTGAAGCGACTGATTGGTGTGCCCCCATTGTTCCAGTTGCAAAGAAAAACGGAAAGGTGCGCATCTGTGTGGACCTGAAAAGGTTGAATGAAGCAGTAAAGAGAGAGAGATTTGTGCTGCCGACATTAGAAGATATAGCTCCAAAGTTGGCTGGGGCGAAGTTCTTTTCCACATTAGACGCTTCTAGAGGCTTTTGGCAGATCCCCCTGGATCAAAAGTGCCGCAAACTGACTACCTTTATCACACCGGTAGGTCGGGTCCTCCGCTCCTGAAATCTTTCAAAGGAAATGAGTTCTCTCCTGAGTGACCACGTGGGCACAGCGGTCTTCATGGATGACATTCTAGTGTATGGGTCTACAGTGGAGGAGCATGATCAGCGTTTAAGTTGTGTGCTACAGGCTATCAAAGAGTCTGGGCTGAAGCTGAATAAAGAAAAATGTCATTTTAGGAAAACTGAATTATGCTACTTTGGGCATATCATCAACGGGGATGGCATCAAGCCAGACCCCGAGAAAATTCGTGCTATTGAACAGATGAAAAGCCCTTCGGATGTGCATGAGCTGAGACAGATATTGGGCCTTGTAAACTACGTGGGCAAGTTTCTTCCAGATTTATCAACAGTTTTACACCCTGTCACAGAGTTGCTTAAGAAAGACGTTGCCTGGGTCTGGGGACCTTCACAAGAAAAAGCTTTTCTGCATGCCAAGTCCCTGCTGGGGTCTGCCCCAGTGCTGGGGTTCTACGACCCTTCAAAAAAGACTGTGGTTAGTGCCGATGCAAGCAGTTATGGGTTGGGGGCTGCACTCCTGCAGCTGAATGACAACAAACTACAGCCTATCGCCTACTGTTCCCGCACACTGACGGCTGCGGAGTCAAAATACGCCCAAATTGAGAAAGAGTGCCTGGCTGCAGTTTGGGCCTGTGAGCGCTTTCAGAGTTATCTAGTGGGTTTGGAGAAATTTAGTCTGGAAACTGACCACAAACCGCTAGTCCCTCTAATCAATTCTTATGACATTGACAAAACACCTTTGAGATGCCAGAGACTTTTAATGAGACTGCTCAGGTTCAATGTTCAGGCAGTGCATGTGCCGGGGAAACAACTGGTTGTGGCAGATACACTATCCAGGCTCCCGCTGGCTGCTGCTGAAGAATCCTCCACGGAATTGGATGTGAAAGTGTATGTTGATTCAGTTCTGGCCTCTAAGTCCATTTCTTCAAGGAAACTGGAAGAGATAAAGAAAGAGACATATTTGGACACAGATCTGCAAGAAGTTATAAGGTACATAAAAGAAGGCCGGGCAGCCTGGATGTCTTTAAATGCTTACCAGCCAGAGAGGTCGCAGCTCACGGAGCTGGAGGGGTTGGTGCTGTTCCAAGACCGCATTGTAATTCCTGTCAATATGAGGAAGGAGATGTTAAACAGGATTCACGATGGCCACTTAGGTATTACAAAGTGCAGAGAAAGGGCAGCTACAGCCGTGTGGTGGCCTGGGATCAGCTCCGACATTGCAAATCACGTGTCTAAATGTGCCTTTTGCCGGGAACGCCAGCCTACTCAGAGAAGGGAGCCCTTGATGTCTACTCCGCTGCCTGCGGGGCCGTGGCAGAAAATAGCTGCTGATTTGTGTGAACTGCACGGAAAAAGTTTCTTGTTGTGATCGACTACTATTCTAGGTATTTGGAAATCGCACCCCTGAATGATATCACAAGTCAGGCCGTTATCATTCGCCTGAAGAGCTTGTTCGCCCGCTGGGGCATTCCAATGGAGCTGGTGAGTGATAATGGTATGCAGTTCGCTTCTACAGAGTTCAGTGCTTTCAGCAGGGAATATGATTTTGTACATTTCACGTCAAGTCCACATTATCCGCAGGCCAACGGAATGGCTGAAAGGGCAGTTCAAACAACAAAATTCATTCTAAAGCAATCTGAGCCGTACCTAGCCATCTTGTCATACAGGGCGACGCCCATTCAAGCCACCGGGTTTAGCCCGGCACAGCTGATGCTAGGACGCCAGATTCGCACCACTTTACCCTCAGTGGGTGTCTTCAAGCTGCCTGGCCCTGTTCCTCGGGACGAAGTCCTTAGGAGGGATGAAGAGGCCAAAAAGGGATATCGTTTCTTCTACGACAGGAGACATTCTGTCAGGCCTTTACAGGAACTGAAAGCGGGCCAAAGTGTCAGAATTAAACTGGATGATGAGAAGAAATGGAAGACGCCTGCTACGGTAGTGGGCCGCTCTCCAGAACCAAGGTCTTACACAGTCCTTACAGAGGGAGGGACGGTTACACGCCATAACCGAAGACATCTTCAGCCTGTACCTGAGAGTCTGGAACCGGATACCTCAGTACCACCGCCGGTGGGATCCCCTGTTCTAAGAGAGGTGCCTTCCCCTCAGCAAGATCACAGCGGGGATATATCTTTGCCTCCAGCAGACTCTTGTTCACCATCTTCTGTATCAGAGGACAGTTCATGCAAAGTTACATCAATCGGAAGAGTGGTGAAACTTCCGGCCCGATACAGGGACTGACTTTAGCTAGAACAGTGACCGGAAGTATGGGCAGAATAATCCCATGGTCACTGTGGACTAGGGTAGTCTACCCAGATGTCCAAGTCAGGATGTAATTTATTTGTTCATGTTTTCTAATCTATCTGCTTTTATAATGTTCAAAAACAAAAATGTTGTTGTATACCCTGTTGGTGTACCTTGTTATTTATTATATGCAAATGTATGCTTTGCCTTTGAAAAAGGGGAAGATGTGATGAGAGCAGGATGTGATGTCACTAGTTTGTGGGCGGGGCTTAGGTCCGGTGTCTGTGTCGCAGTTAGTTTAGTACAATCAACCTGACTAGATGTGTATTGTTATGCTCTGCAATAAAATAGAGTTGTACCATCATTGCTGTGTCCTGCATATGTCCTGCATCTCATGACAGCCGGCTTGCAGAAAACTCATAATACCAGTGTTGTCTTAAGTGAGCGGTGAGAAAAAAGGCTTGTTAGCACCGCACACCATTACCGACAAAAACTCGTAATCTAGCCGTTTGTTTGTATTGTATGGTACAAAAAAGTGGAGAAAAAAAAGCCAAATCTGACACATTCCATACAAAAATTTCAAAAATGGACTAGACAAAATTATTGGCACCTTCTCAAAATTGTAAGAAATAATTGCATTCCAAGTTTGTGATGCTCATGTAATTTGTAATTAAACTCACCTGTATCAATTAACAGCTGCTGACAATATAGAAATCACACTGGCAACTAGTTAAAATGGTGAAAAATGTACTTAAACTTTCTGTTGCGTGTCTCTGTGTGCCACACTGTGCATGGAGAAGAGAAAGATCAGCAAATAATTGTCTAAGGATTTAAGAAGAAAATTTGTGGGAAAGCATTGACAATCTCAAGGATACAAGTACATCTCCAGAGATCTTAATGTTCCTGTGTCCACTGTGCGCAACATTGTCAGGACGTTTACAGCCCATGGCACTGTAGCGAATCTCCCTGGACGTGGACAAAAGAGAAAAATGTATCAAAGATTGCAACAAAGGATTGTTTTGATCAGTGGATAACAAACCTTGATCAACTTAAAGACAGATTCAAACTGACCTTCAGGCACAGGGTACAAATGTGTCAGCTTGCACTATACGTAGCTATCTGGGATGTTGTGGTAGGAGACTCAGGGGGACCCCACTGCTGACACAGAAACATAAAAAAAGACAGATTTGCCAAAACTTACCTGAGGAAGAAAAAATCCTTTTGGGAGAATGTGCTGTAGACAGACAAAACAAAATTACAGCTTTTTGGTAAAGCCCATTATTCTAGTGTTTTCAGAAAAAGAAATGAGGCTTTTAAAGAAAAGAAAGCAGTTCCTACAGTCAAACATGGTGGAGGTTCACTGATGTTTTGGGGTTGTTTTGCTGCTTTAGGGACTGGATGTCTTGACTGTGTGCATGGCATTATGAAATCTGAAGACTACCAAAGAATTCTGTGATGCAATGTAGGGCCCAGTGTCAGAAAGTTGGGTCTCCGTCAGAGGTCATGGGTCTTACAGCAGGACAATGACCCAAAGCACATGCCAAAAAGCACCCAGGAATAGTTTAAGTCAAAGCACTTGAGAGTACTGACCGGACAGCAATGACTCCAGATCTCAATCCCATAGATCACCTGTGAGAGATCTTAAAACAGTTGGAAAAAGGAACCCTTCCAATCTGAGAATGAGAATGGTCCAAAATTCGTGGTTTTTGCCACTCATCAGCTGAGTGGCCAAACCACGAAACAGTCTGTCCTGGGATGGTTATGAATCACTGCACTAACCCTAGCTAAGTTTATAAGCTGTGTGAACAGCGATACTTTGGCGTAATGTGAACCTGCTGAAAAGCAGACTGAAGTAAAAAGGTGTGTCATTGTGTACTTAATTTGCATATCTTACCCAGAATCCTTTGCTGCATTGGAAACAATGTAATTTAGAGGTTTTCTGTGGGAAAACAAGCCTCTGGGCCTGTCTAGATTTGTTAATGAACTACACAATGAGTTATTTTTTTCTATATTTTGTGCGTAGTGGAGGATTTTAAACTCGCCTTTTATCTCCCTCTAATTTAAAATGTTGTTATATATATATAGAAGCAAATAAAATAATAGAAAAGTAGAAGTAAACTGGAAAGTTGTTTAAAATTGTATACTCTGTCTAAATCATGAATGTGTAATTATGACTTTACTGGCCCTTAAAATTACAAAGCATCTGCTTAACATTTGTTTGTATCTTATTGTATTTTGTTAAAGACATGCATATTATGTCAGTAGGTTATAGGGTGGAAGAGACCGTGGCATGCTCCTGATCCTATTAACATTTTTTAAATGAGGCTCTAAGACAACTAAATGATCCACAACAATACATAGGGGCATATTTATCAAGCTCCATATGAAGGCTCGCCGGAAACAGAAGTTATGAAGCAGTGGTCTAAATAACTTCTCCATAACTTGTCCGCCGGATCAAATACGATTGGGTTGATTGACACCCCCTGCTAGCGGCCGATTGGATTCACAAGAACTGCTAGTGCAATGATAAATGTCAACAGCATATGCTGTTGGCATTAATTGATGTGCCGCGATGTGCAGCGGACATGATGCGTTACTTCGTATCATGTCCGCTCGCACATTGGTAAATATACCCCATAATCTTAGATTATGATCCTACATCATGGTTCCAAAGAGAATTGAAACATTTGATTGATGGCTGTGTGCAAGGTTTTT